>NW_027397129.1:6704343-6721616 GCF_003265705.2 Callorhinus ursinus
AAAGAAAAGAAAGAAAGAAAGAAAGAAAGAAAGAAAGAAAGAAAGAAAGAAAGAAAGAAAGAAAGAAAGAAAGAAAGAAAGAAAGAAAGATTGATTTAGCTCATTCTAGGGGTAAGGGAACTCTCCCAAAACAGGATGCAAATATTTGCCCACCCTTCCAGAAAGCACGAGATGAGATTACCTAAATTTTGAAAACTGAGCTTTTCCTGCTGTAAGGAAAAGGATTTTTGATTGTTAAAAGTTGGGATTCTGGTTTCAGGCTCTTCACCATGGATTATATCAGAAAGGAAACCTTGGATTTTCTTGGTAAAGAAAACAGAACTGGGAAGGCACCTGGGTGGCTCAGATGGTTAAGCATCTGCCTTCAGTTCAGGTCATGATCCCTGGGTCCTGGGATCGAGCCCCACATGCTTCTCCCTCTCCTTCTGCCTGCTGCTCCCCCTGCTTGTACTCTCTCTCTAATAAAAAAATAAACAAATCTTAAAAAAAAAGAAAGAAAATAGAACTGGGGGTGCCTGGTGGCTCAGTCGGTTGGGTATCTGCCTTCAGCTCAGGTCAGGATCCCAGGCCCTGGGATCAAGCCCCGCATTGGGCTCCCTGCTCAGCAGGGAGCCTGCTTCTCCCTCTCCTGTCTGCTCTTGCTATCTCTGTCACTATCTCTGTCATTATCTCTCAAATAAATAAATAAAATCTTAAAAAAAAAAAAAAGAAAAGAAAATAGAACTGGGTTTGGGATAGAGAGGAGGCATCTTGAAACCCAGGGTGGATTTGCAGGGGGTTGGGGAGACAAGGGAAAGAATTGCTGGATATGTTAGGGAAAAGTGGCCCAGATGCTCTGGGGCTCAATCCTAGAAAGCTGTCCCCCCACCTATAGCTAATCAAGTGCGCTAAGAGCCACACCAAAAGGCAAAACCTGCACCCAGAACCAGTACCCATTGGTCTTCCGGTCTGCACAGGGGCAGGAACATGATTCCATTCTGCCCAGTGCTTTACCAGCCAACCATCCTGTGGGAGAGAGCAATGCCTGGACCTCAGGAAGATTTTTTTTAATTGTGGTAAAATACACACAACCTAAAATTTGCCATTTTAACCACTTTAAAATGTACAGCTTAGTGGCACGTGGTACATTCCCAATATTGTACAACCATTACCAGTCTCTACCATCATTTCACAATGTATACAAGCATCAAATCATCATGTGTACACCAGAAAAGAATATGTTATATGTCAATTATACCTCCGTTGAAAAAAAAAGAAAAACAATATTTCTCCCTGTCAACAACCACCTATTCCAGGCAGATATCTCCCCACAATACCCACAAACACCACTTGTTGGAGCTCCTCCTCCAAGAATCTGTTATGCTCCTCCAAATCTTGCTGGATATGCCAAGGAGGCAAGGTCCCAACCTGCTCTTTGCCCAAGTCATTTCTCCGAGTTAGATTTACAGCAAGCAGCCTTGAGGGATGACGTAATACCTCCCCACAGACAAAAAGCAGGCTTTCTTCTGCTTGCTGTAAATCAGCAGATCCCCCAAGCTGTGTTCCTTGGCCACAAAGCAAACCCATTCCATGCATAGCATCTGCCTGGCCCTACCCTACCCTGTTTACACCTCCCCTGTGCAACCAAAGGCAGATGCTTAACCAACTGAGCCACCCAGGCGCCCCATGGACCATTCTGTTCTCAATACCTATAAGCCTTAGATATTTATTAGGGTAGTGAGGATGATCTTACACATCTGTTCTGGGAGGGAATGTGAACTGAGCAAACTTAAACCCTAGGGCTGGGACACAGCATTTGGTATTTTAAAATGTAATGTCTCTCTATGAAGTATTATTTAACCATAGAAGTCTTGTATATTTTTCTGTGTATTCTTAAAAATTTGTATGTATTGGGGCACCTGGGTGGCTCAGTCGGTTAAGCGTCTGCCTTCAGCTCAGGTCATGATCCCGGGGTCCTGGGATCGAGACCCACATCGGGGTCCCTGCTCAGTGGGGAGCCTGCTTCTCCCTCTCCCTCTGCCTGCCACTCCCCCTGCTTGTGCTCTCTCTATCAAATAAATAAATAAAATCTTTAAAAAAATTTATATTTATTATTGCCTGACAATTTGAATGATGTTTTAGATTTCACTTTTATCTGTTTGTCACCTATATAGGAGTCAACTGATATATTTATTTTGTATCCAAGAACCTAGCTCAATTTTTTAAAATTCTAATATCTAATCTCGACATTCTTTGGATGTTACAATGTGAAAGTTAATGAAGTTTGTGGCCCACCTTATAAAAAATTATTATTGGGACACCTGGGTACCTCAGTTGCTCAAGCCTCCGACTCTTGATTTCAGCTCAGGTCATGATCTCAGGGTGTGAGATCAAGCCCTGTGTTGAGCTCCACGCTCAGTAGGGAGTCTGCTTGAGATTCTCTCTCTCTTGCTCTCGCTCTCCCTCTGCCCCTCCCCACAACTGCATGCACTCATGTGCTCTCTTGTGCTCTCTCTCTCCAAAATAAATAAAAACTTTAATTTTTTTCTAAGATTTTATTTATTTATTAGAGAGAGAGAGAGAGAAAGCATGAGCAGGGACAGGGGGAGAAGCAGGGTGCCCACTGAGCAGGGAGCCCGATGCAGGGCTTGATCCCAGGACCCTGGGATCATGACCTGAGCCAAAGGCAGACACTTAACCGACTGAGCCATCCAGGCACCTCTAAATAAAAATCTTTTAAAAATCATTATTACTTAATGCAGGTTAGACAATATTTTTCAAACTATAAGGTCTATAGAGAGAAATATAAGGAAAGAAGTCCTAAGTGATGAAAAGATTGTGATCAACCAAACTATGCTGTCCAATTTTGGTGACTTTCATTCATCAGAGAAAAATTGAATTTTATATTTGATATTTATTGAATACTTATCATAAACAAGGTATAAGGAAGTCAGAGATGAATGAGACATAGTCTTTTCCTTCAAGGAGGTCACAGTGTAGCAGGAGGGATGGAAGGAGTGGCTTTAATGTTCATTTATGTGGAAGCCACTGACTTCATAATCTACTATTCATTTATCCCTCTAGGCTCCAGTGTTTTTTCCTTCATTATTGCTTATTTTCTCACCCTTGTGATTCAAAGAACAGAAACCAACTAAATGTACTGCAAGAATAAAGAGGGCTAGTTTCAGGTGCATTTTCTCTGTTATTTCTACGGATTACTTTCCCTCTCATCTCTATACTGTCTCTGTTCTCTCCCCAATGTTCCTGAGAATAGAATCTGATTGGCTGAGCCTTTCTTATGCTACAGGCCAGATGTGTGTGGTTGCTGGCCATTCTATTGGATGGGATTGCCTATCCTTGGGTTATGTTATCATCCAATCAGTTAATGTGACTATTAGTGCAGGACATGGCCACTCAAGCAGGAGGAGGATATGAAAAGACTAGAGTATAAGTAGGGCAGACAATCATTTACATCTCTAGTATGCAAATTTATCTCTTGTGGAGTCCCTTTTTGTTCCTATAAATGGGCATGACAATAAACCATATAGAGGCGCCTGGGTGGCTCAGTCGTTAAGCATCTGCCTTTGGCCCAGGTCATGATCCCAGGCTCCTGGGATCCAGCCCTGCATTGGACTTTCTACTCAGCGAGAAGTCTGCTTCTCCCTCTGTGGGCTCTCTTGCTCTCTCTCGCGCACGTGCTCTCTCTCTCTCAAATAAATAAATAAATAAATAAAAATTTTTTTTAAAAATTTAAAAAAGAGAGAATAAGCCATATAAAATACTTTGTGCTGTGGGTTGAAGGCTTAAATCAATAGTTTCAATTCTATCAAAAATGAAGAAATTAAAGAAAAATTATTGGGTGAAATACTGAAATACTGGTCAAACAGTATCAGGATTCTTTTTTTACCTCTTGCTGTTAACCAAAATACTTTACTTTACAACTTTCATGTACGATATGAAGTCTGCAATTGCTTGAAATTCTCACCTGGCTCTTGTAAAGAGTTCAGGCTACACTTTCGGTCTTCATCATCAGAAAGGATACCTGGTTCTTCATCAGTCCACAGGGAAGGATCTGGATATGGAAAGTGACCCAGTACAGCATCTGAGTCATGCCAGAAATGCCAGGGAATCCAAAATCACATGGTCATACTGAATAACTCTGCTGCGGTCACCTGGGACCTGGTCAGCTGGGGAAACTATACCATGGCTCAATATGCACACCACCACCAGCAAGATGGACTCCACTGCCTCTAGCTGCCAGGGAGCCACCTCTCAAGGAATGGCCTCCAACGTAGTGGAAAGATGCCAGCAGCATCAGAGCTGACATGGCAGCCCGAGCCCCACCACAGTCCCCAGTCCACCAATATCAAGATTCTTTAAGCTTCAGTAAATACCAAGCAATGTACTATCATGTCTAGATCTCTTGATTCACTTGCTTTGGAACTGCAACTCCTTTGTACATAAACATGAAATAACTGGTCATTTGACAGTTTCATGGTTCCACTTCTAAAATTAGACAATGTTGTTTTTAATGACACCAGCGCAAATGGGAGGTAGAACAGAAAGTATAAGTAGGTCAGGTAGGTAGTCTCCTATGGTGTATAATATTTTGAGAAATTCAAAATTATATTGCTCCTCCCCACCGCACTAAAAAAATAGCATTTTAATTAGTCTGTTATAGGGCAGGAAATTCTTACCATTGGTTAGGCTCCATTGCTACCTTGTGCTGGTGGAAGAGTGGGTGGTCTTCTGCTCAAGAGAGAGAGGAAAAAAGTAGTCAATCCACTATCACCTGCTATTCATTATATTTTCACAGATGGCAGGGTCCAGAGAGAAAGGGACCTAAAATAGGTAAATTTGAAGGCAAGGTAAAAACAGAAACATCTGTAACTGGGGCTTCTGGCAAAAAAAAAAAAGTGGTAGTTAAAATGGGGTACTGTAGCAGAAAGCTTTAGAGAATGGATGCCTTGGGTCTTTGGAGGTGGGCTGAGGCATAGGTGAGTACCTAACAGGGGAAGCTTGAAGACCCACTTGATCTACTTTATAATGCCCTCTCCAGACCTACGGAATCAGAATTTTCATTTTAATGGGATCACCAGGTGGTTTGTGTGCACATTAAATTTGAGAAGTATTGCTTTAATGGGTCTGCAACCCACAAGGGCTCAAATAACCACTGACTCAAGCAGTTTTGGAAAAAGATTAAACGGAAAAAAAGCTGGGAATTGATCTCACAAAATGGTTTAATTAAATTCCTTCTCCTTTATTTGATGAAATTTGTCTTTTAAGAAATAGTTTAGAAACTAAACATCCTTCCCCTCTTGCTTGAATCTTCCCAGATCACAAACCACAAACAATCCCCTTTTTTATTACAAGAAAAATATGATTAGGTGATTAAACATCAAAGATTCAGATTAGAGTCCTCTTATGACTGTTAAGGAAATATGAAAACAAACAATAGTCAAAAACCCCCAAGAGACTTTGTTTAAATATCACTTTATCTTAGCACCTGTCATAGCTCATACAGCCCAGAGCAGGGAGGCAGGTGGGAGGTCATTAGTTTCAAACTTCACAGGTCAGAACTCAAAATGTACAATTCTTTTTAAAAAACTTTGAAGAACAAACTATAGCCATTGCTCTGACTTAAGACTCTTACATTTAGGTATCTCAATTAGAAGTCAGCTTAGTTCCTTGGTCTTTTCTGAGCAAGTTGATCCAATGAAAGGAATCCCCTTTTTTCCTAATGAGCCCCCCAGCCACACCCATAAATGTGTGCCTACTGGTCCTGCAAAAACTAGCCAGGCTGTAGAGAGAGCAGAAAGTGGGCAATTTTTGAGGAAAGATTGAAAATGTGCCTCTGCCTTGGAAATGACTTTTCTTCACTCTGAATTTTTCCTGCCCTCGGGTTGTTTCCTGGTAGTCCAAGCAGAGAGAAAACAGCTAAGTAACTCTGGGAGAGAGGAGTAATATTATTTTATTGTTTTATAGCTGATCTCTTACAGAAGATTAGTTCATTTCCAAGTGGGGGTAGTGTGTGAATATCTGAGCATTATCCCGGGATAATTTCCATTTTCTTAGGGAAAACTTGATTCTCCTGGGCTTTCCAGAGACTATATCAATCTCAAAGTGAGCATTTACTCATCCAATGTTCATTCAACGAACATTTATTAAATATTTGCTAACAGATACTGTGTTAGGTGAATAATAAGCTGAACAAGCTCCTTGTCCTCATGGAACTTATATTCTGGTGGGAGGGACAGATTTTTAAAAAGGTAAAAATAAATCTATTTCATGTAGTGAAGGGTGCTATTGTTACGGAACCTGGACTGGATCACCCGACGGAAGAACCAAGGGCACTCGAAGATCTTGAAGGATAGGAGGTTTATTTAATGCCAACGGGTTCAGCGGAAAGTGGTCTCCAAAGGTCTGAGCCCCGAGCACAAAGGGGGCAATTTATGTACTTCTACTTCCGCATATTGGCACTTTTGGAGCGTGCGCGAAGCGGGGCAGGGAGAAGAACTCGGAAGAGCCCTGGGGCAAGGACTGGGACTCTCTTGCTGGCTCTGTGGGCAATTTTAGGACACAGATCTTCCTTATCACTATGACAAAAATTGAAACAGGTAAGGGAATAGAGAATAATGTGTGTGTGTGGTGGAGGGGCTATTTTAGATAGAGTGATCAGGGAAGGCTTTTTTGTGGGGATGACACTTGCATGCCGAGAAGGGAACAGTCATGCTTCTTTGGGGTTCTAGACAGAAGGACTAATATGTATAAAGTACCCGAGGTGAAAATGAGCTTGGTACGCTAGAAGAACGGAAAGAAGGCCAATGTTATGAGTTGAATTGTGTTTCAAAAAATTCATATGTTGAAGTACCAGTACCCCAGCATGTGACCTTATTTAATGTAGTGAAGACGAAGTGGTACTGGAGTGGAGTGGGCTTTTAATCCCACGTGACTACTGTCCTTACAAAAAGGGGGAAATCCGAACACAGACATGCACACACGGAGAACACCAGATAAGATGAAGGCAGAGATCAGGGCAATGCTTCAGTAACCCAAGATTGCCCCCCCACCGTGCCCCTAAAAGCTAGGGGGACAGACCAGGCATGGAACAAATTCTTTTTCACAGCCCTCAGAAGGAGCACACCCTGCCAACATCTTGATCTCAAACTTGTAGCCTCCTGAAGTGTGAGCCAACACGTTTCTGCTGGTTAAGCCACTAATCACACTTCCTTGTGGCAGTCCTAGCAAACTGATAACAGCGAATGCTGCTGAGAAACATCGGGAATAGATGGTAAGAGTTGAGATCAGGGGGCGCCTGGGTGACTCAGTTGGTTAATCGACTGCCTTCGGCTCAGGTCATGATCCCAGGGTCCTGGGATGGAGCCCCGCATCGGACTCCCTGCTCAGTAGGGAGTCTGCTTCTCCCTCTCCTCCCCACTCATGCCCTCTCTCTCTCAAATAAATAAATAAAATCTTTAAAAAAATAAAGAGGTCAGAGAGGGAGATAAAAGTCAGATTCTCTAGGGCCTTGCAGGCCTTTGCAAATGTGTTGTGAATGGACCTAAACCTAGTGTTCCGGGTATATTTAGGTAGCCCCTGAAGATCTGAGGTAGGTGAGGGCTGTAGATCACCTCCCCTACAACCTCCTTACTACAGTATATTGCAATGAAGGTAGCTGTCAGATTGAATTCTATGACACATACAGTTATTAGCAATTAGGGACCGAAACAGGCAGGACTTGCTCTCTGACCTTTAGGAACTCTAGCAAGTTCCTTCCATGAAAGATTTACCTGAAACAGATAGCCTCATCAAATGGTAGGTAACAGGATCTGTCTATCTTCTGGGTGAAGCAGGAAAATATTCTACCAAGTGGTATATATTAGTTAACTATTGCTGTGCTACAAATTACCCCCCAAAATTTAGTGCCTTGAATCAATAAACATTTATTATCCCACATAGTTTCTATGTATCATGAATCTGGAAGCATCTTAGTTGGGTGATTCTGGCTGAGAGCCTCTCATGAGGTTTGCAGTCAAGATGATGGCTACGGTGGTAGTCATCTGAAGGCTTGAGTGGGCTGGGGTATCTGCTTCCAAGGTGGTTCACCCATATGCCTAACAAGTTAGTGTTAGGTGTTGGCAGGAGATCTCAGTTCCTTACCATGTGCTATAAGAACATTGCAAGTTCAGGGCAATGATCCAAGATAGAGCAAGACAGAGCTGCAATATCTTTTTTGACCTAGCCTTGGAAGTCACACTCTGGCATTTCCATAATATCCTAGTGGTTACACAGTTGTCCCTATTCAATGTGTGAAGGAACTACACAAGGAAGGAATCACTGCGGACCATCTGGCAGGCCGGCTACCACATAGCGGGATAGAGGGACTCCACAGAGTCTGGGGTGGAGAATGCCACTCCGAAGAGTGAGGAGCTGTTGGGCTGACTTGCCAGATGTTTACACTCTCTTCATGCAAGGGTGGTAGGACCTAGGCAATATTTCTAGCCACTCCACGTATTTTGAACACAATTCATTTCACCAGTGAAGTATTATTTTTTACATCTCTTATGCCTATTAATGGAGTCTGTGGTGCAAGGTTTCCTCAAGTCCTGTGGATAGAATTCAGGAGGACTGTGGACTTTGATGGGAAAAAAATATGCCTTTATTTTTATCAATTTCTAACTGAATATAGTCAACAAACCACAGTCTTGTTAGCAGTATCTGAGACTTTGTCATCAATACCTTTCAAAAATTTTTTCACATCACGTTACAGCTGTTGCCCATATCTCAAAAGTTCATTTCTGTTCATCACTATTTCAAAACTATGGTTAGTTTTAGAGCTACTGCTAGGCTCTTGTTATTTGCTGGGTTAGCAAACAAGTGTACATATTAATATGTCAAAATTGTATCTTTAATATTTTGATGATTGCTTTACAACACAATTGTTTTTAATTATAATCTTATGTGTTTTATCTTGTGCATTAAAAACACGTCTCTCATTTCTCCAAAGAAGACCTACAAATGGCCAACGTCACTTGGCATCAGGGAAATACAAATCAAAACCACAATGAGATACCACCTCACACCAGTCAGAATGGCTAAAATTAACAAGTCAGGAAATAACAGATGTTGGTGAGGATGCGGAGAAAGGGGAACCCTCTTGCACTGTTGGTGGGAATGCAAGCTGGGGCAGCCACTCTGGAAAACAGTATGGAGGTTCCTCAGAAAGTTGAAAATAGAGCCACCCTACCACCCAGCAATTGCACTACTGGGTATTTACCCCAAAGATACAAATGTAGTGATCCAAAGGGGCACATGCACCCCATTGTTTATAGCAGCAATATCCACAATAGTCAAACTATGGAAAGAGCCCAGGTGTTCATCAACAGATGAATAGATAAAGAAGACGTGGTACACACACACACACACACACACACACACACACACACACACACACACACACAGGAATATTATGTAGCCATCAAAAAGAATGAAATCTTAACATTTGCAATGATGTGGATGGAACTAGAGGGTATTATGCTAAGCAAAATATGTCAATCAGAGAAAGGCAAATCATATGATCTCACTGATATGTGGAATTTAAGAAACAAAACAGGATTAGAGGGGAAGAGAGGATAAAATAAGACAAGACCAGAGAGGGAGACCATAAAAGAGACTCCTAATCATAGGAAACAATCTGAGGGTTGCTGGAGGGGAGGGGGGTTGGGGGATGGGGTAACTGGATGATGGACATTAAGGAGGGCATGTGATGTAATGAGCCCTGGGTGTTACATAAGACTGACGAATCACAGGCCTGTACCTCTGAAACCAGTAATATATTACATGTTAATTAATTGAATTTAAGTTAAAAAATGTTTAAAAAATAAAAATAAAATAAAAACATGTCTCTTAAAAGGGTTCACCAGTTGGCCAAAGGGGCCCATGGCACAAAGAAAGTTTAAGTACTCCTGCTTTAGCACAGGTTCAGATAGGAAAATATGAACATCTGGGTATAGCTACTTTTGGGTTAAGAATACCTGAGTAGGATCTTTTATTTTGTTTTAAAGATTTTATTTATTTATTTGTCAGAGAGAGAGAGAGAGAGAGAGAGCATAAGCAGGAGGAGCTCAAGGCAGAGGGAGAAGCAGGCTCCCTGCTGGGCAGAGAGCCCGATGCGGGACTCCATCCCAGGACCCTGGGAACATGACCTGAGCCAGAGGCAGATGCTTAATCTACTGAGCCACCCAGGTGCCCCTAATTAAAATTAACTTTGAAATGTTTATACCCTCTGGGACGCCTGGGTGGCTCAGTCAGTTAAACGTCTGCCTTTGGCTCAGGTCATGATCCTGGGGGGGTGGGGGTCCTGGGATGGAGTTCCGCATCAGGCTCCCTGCTCAGCAGGGAGTCTGCTTCTCCTACTCTGCCCCTCCCCCAGCTCGTGCTCTCTCTCTCTCTCTCTCTCTCTCTCAAATAAATAAATAAAATATATTAAAAAATAAATGTTTATAGGAATATGTGCTGTGAGGTGATCTGAAATTTGTAATATTTTCGTCATAAACTGTACTGCTCCTAATTGTAATGTAATAAAAATAGTTATGGTGACTATGGTAGTGTGTTAAAAAGAAAACCCAAAATATATATTAAATCCACCCCTTCTTCCTACCTCCACTGCCCCACCCTAGGCCAGTATTTCAGAAGATCATTTTGTGGATAGATATACCACTTCATTAAATCATTGATTCTATGACTCCATGAAGTCATAGATTTTAAGACCCATCATTCTTTTCTGCAACAAGAAACACTGCTTTCATTTAAACTATGTCATGCCATTAATAGTAACAGTCACCCCAATTTTAGAGGTGATAAAAAGTGAAAAAAATGCATCTTAGAATAAATAAGGTATATTGCACAGCTGATACTGAAGCGTTTTGAAGTAAATCACAGACAATATAAAACACTGCACATACACGGTATAACATAGCAAGGAGTTTGAATTTTTTTTTTAAATGTGATAGAAAGCAGTTTTGAGTAGGGAAGAGTTGGGATCTGTTTTCCATTTTTTAATAAGTATACTCTGGTACTGATAAGTATACTCTGGTAAAGAACAAATCATGAGAGAGGGGGCTGTGACCGAAGTGGATTGGTTAGGGTCAGGGCAGTCGAGGTAGAAAGAAAGGGTAGAGTCAGGTTATATTTTGAACAGAAGGAACTAGCAATGTTTATTCACATTGATAAACAATTTATACAACTCACTAAGCAAAAACGAAACATTGCTACAATATCTAAATAATTCCCAGAGTTATTAATGGTTGTTTTGGCATTTTTTTAAAGATTTGATTTATTTGAGAGAGATAGAGAGAGAGGGCACCAGGTGGGGGGGATGGGGAGAGGGAGAAGCAGGCTCTCCCCACCCAAGCAGGGAGCCTGAGGCGGGGCTCAATCCCAGGACCCCGGGATCATGACCCAAGCCGAAGGCAGATGCTCGGCCAACTGAGCCACCCAGGCGCCCCTGTTTTGGCATTTTTTAAAAAAAGATTTTATTTATTTGAGAGTGGGCGGGGGAGAATGAGGGCATGAGCAGAAGGAGGGGCAGGGGGAGGGGCAGGGCCAGACTCCCCACTGAGCAGGGAGCCCGACTTTGGGCTCCATCTCAGGACCCTAGGATCATGACCTAAGCTGAATGACCTGAGCTGAAGGCAGATGCTTAACTGACTGAGCCACCCAGATGTCCCTGTTTTGGCATTTATTAACTCGGTACTGTGGAGTGTCTGTGACTTCCAGAAGCTCTGCCAATCCCTAATTAGCTGCAGCTAGTTCGACCTCCAGGTGCCAGTATTTCACTTCATTGTAAAGAAAGCAGCATATTAAGTAATCCTAGGGCATGAATGTCTGACAACAACAGCCCTTTGTGTTAGTCTTCCCCAGGGACATTGATATTTTGACATGGGTATTTTGGGTTTTTAGTTTTTATTTAAATTCCACTTAGCATACAGTGTAATATTAGTTTCAACTGTACAATAGAGTGATTCCACACTTCCCTACAACATCTGGTCCTCCTCACAAGTGCGCTCCTTAATCTGACATAGGTTATTTAAAATACACAGTAAGTATGTATATCAGTCTGCATGTGCTGTCTTCACAAAATAGCACAGACCGGGTGGCTTAAACAACAGAAATTTCTTTTTTTTTAATGTATTTATTTATTCATGAGAGAGAGAGAGAGAGGCAGAGGGAGAAGCAGGCTCCCAAGGAGCAGGGAGCCCCATACGGGACTCGATCATGACCTGAGCTGGGATCATGACCTGAGCTGAAGGCAGACACTTAACCATCTGAGCCACCCAGACACCCAACAACAGAAATTTCTTTTCTCACAGTTCTGGAGGCTGGAAGTCCACGATTAAGGTGCCCTCAGGATTGGTTTCTGGTGAGAGCTCTTTTCCTGGCTTGCCCAGAGCTGCCTTCTCGCTCTATCACCCTCACATGGGCTTTCCTCTTTGTGCACAGAAACAGGGATCCAGAAGGAGAGCTAGAGGAGAGAGGGAGGGAGGGAGACAGGGAGAGAGAACTGTGGTGTCTCTTCCTCCTCTTATAACGACACCAGCCCTACTGGATTAAGGTCCCATCCTTATAATGTCACTTAATGTACGTTACCTCCTTATATGCCTTATCTCAAATACAGTTGCACTAGGGGAGGGGTTAGGACTTCAACGTACGGTTCAGTTCCTAATAATACCACTCTTCAGAATATATACTAGGGAAATAATTTGAAGTACAGGAAAAAAGTTTATGAATCGAGAGGTTCATTGTTCATTGAAGCATTAGCTATAATGCCCCCCACCAAAAGGTAACAATCTAAATGCTCAATAGCAGAAAATAGTCACTTATAGCATACCTACACAGTGGAACACTACAGAGCTCTTTCAAAGAATGTAACAGGAAAATGTATATGCTTTGAAGTTAATGGAGGAAAGAAAACAAGCTACAGTGTAATCACAATTATGTAAAATTTGGCATGTAAAAACAACTGAAAGGAAATATAGAAACATATTAAGTGTGGCTATTGATAAGTGAGTTTCTTTGTGATTATTTTTACTCTTCTGAATTTTCTAAAATTTTATAATGAGCATGCATTGCTTTTATATTTTACTTTTATCAAAGTTCTACATTATCATAATTTACAGAGTTAAATTGTTCTGTGAGTTTTGTTCTGAAAACAGGGCTCTCTTTCTCCTTCCCCATAATTTCCTACTCCTCAGAGGGGCCCAAGCTTTCAACTCTTTTAGCTGATTCTTTTGGTATTTATCTTGGTTCTCTAAATAACATTGTTTTATTGCTACTTAACTTTAAGTTTTTTACATTGTCTATTGAACTACCTACCCACACCCTGCTCCCCACTTCACCCAAAGACCCTTCCTATCCTTACATTCTTCCAATATAGGCATGTCATAATTTTGGTTGGACCACTATTCAGTGTTTACGGTTGGCCAAGTAAACATTATTCACAGCTGAGCCATGAAGTATCACAAATAACTTTTCCTTACTGATACAACGTATTGTTTTTTCCTGGAGCTAATATTTATTTTGATTTTTCTTTAAATAGCTTTCTATTTACTTAGCAGAAATTCAATTTTAAGCTCTTCATCAGTTAACTTTCATCGCCTCTCCATGTGTTCAGGTGTATGAGGTATCGCAGATATCTCTTCTGATCCTTTCTGACCTGTATGAGCTGGTTGCCCTCTATTTCTTTCTGATGTGCAGATGTCATCCTGGAACCTCCCTTCACCATCATTCTGGAGCTTCCCTTTTGCCTCTTTTTTATGCTGGGTCCTTTCCCCAGTAAACCAAACCTTTCCTCTTTCTTGGTTTTAAAATCTTGTTTTAACCAAGAGGTGCATGAGGATTAAAGTTTTGAGATTTTGCTTGTCTGAAAAGGTCTTTATTCTATCCTCACACTTGACTGACAACTTGGCTGTTATAGAACTCAAGGTTGAAAATAATTAGTCTTCAAAATTTTGAAGGTGTTTCTAATTATCTCCTAGTTTACCTTGTTAATATTGAGAAATCCAAAGCCATTCTGATTCTTGATCTATTATATGTGACATGTTTTTACCTCTGGGAGCTTGTAGAATCTTCCTTTTAACCCAATGTGGACAAATTTTATGAAGATGTGTCTTGGTATGGGTCCATTTTCATTGCTCATGGGATCTTTCAACCTGGAAACTCATGACCTTCACTTCTGAGGAAATTTCTTGAATTAATATATTAAAAGCTTTATTCCTTTCATTTTCTCTTCTTCTCTCTGACTAGAACACCATTATTCAGATACTGGACTTTTTTTCCTATATGATTTAAAATGCAAATGCATAAAACAATAATTATAAATCTATGTTAAGGAAAACACAATGTTTAGAGATATAATTTGTGATAATAATAACATACAGAGGGGATGATGGGGTTGTATAGGAGCAGAGTTTTTGTATACTATTGAAACTCACTTAGTATTAATTCAAACTTGTTTGTTATAAAGTTAAGATGATAATTGTAATACCCAGGATAACTACTAAGAAAGAAAACCTGAAAAACAAAATACAGAAAAAGAAATGAGAAGAAAATCAGATTGGTATACTACAAAATATCAAACACAATAACCATAAAGTAAATGGAATACACTCACCAATTAAAAGGAAGGGATTGGCAGAGTGGATAAAAAAACATGATCCAACTATATGTTGTTTACAAGAGACTCACTTTACTTTTTTTTTTTTTTCCAAATAGGCTCCACACCCAGCGCAGAGCCCAACATGGGGCTTGAACTCACAACCCTGAAATCAAGGCCTGAGCAAAGATCAAGAATCAGATGCTCAACCAACTGAGCCACCCAGGTACCTCACAAGAGACTCACTTTAAATTAGAAGACACAAATAGGTTGAAATAAAAAGGATGGAAAAAAGATATTTCACCCTAATAATTACAAAATAAGAGCTGGGAAGGCTATACTAATATTAGACCAAAAAAAGACTTTAAGACCAACAATCATTACAAGACACAAAGAACAACATATATTAACAAAGTGGTTGACCCATTTAGAAGATATAAAAATTATAGGCACTTATGCACTAACCACAGAGCCCTCAAAATATATGAAGCAAAAACTAACATAATGGAAGGGAAAAATAGATAGTTCTACAATAATACTTGGAGACTTCAATACTCCACTTTTAATAATGGCTAGAACAACTAGACAGGAGATCAATAAAGAAACAGAGGACTTGAATAACATTATAAACCACCTAAACCTATGAAAAATATATAGAACATCCACTCAACAACAGCAGAATACACATTCTTCACAAGTACACATTTTTCAGAATAGATCATATGTTCGGCCACAAAACAATTCTCAATACATTTTAAATGATTGAAATCATACAAAGTATCTTATCTAACTAGATGTGGAATGAATCTAGAAGTTATAAAAAAAGGAAAACTGGAAAATTCATAAATACTTGGAAATTAAACAACACACTCTTAAACAACCAATAGGTCAAAGAGAAATTACAAGTGAAATTAGAAAATACTTTGAGACAAATGAAAATAAAAATATCTACCCAAACTTACGGAATGCAGCAAATACAATGCAAAGAGGGAAAATTATAGCTGTAAATAATTACATTTAAAAAAAGAAGATCCTAAATCAACAACTTAAACTTTACACCCTAAGGAACTAGAAAAAGAAGAGCAAGCTAAACCTAAAGTTAGTAGAAGGAAGGAAATAATAAAGATTAGAGTGAGAACAAGCAAAGTAGAAAACAGAAAAACAATGAAGGGGATTGACAAGATCAAAAGTTGGTTCTTTTAAAACAACAAAATTGCCAAGCCTTCAGGCTAAACTGACAAAAAGAAAAAAGAAAAACCAGAGAGAGGATTCATATCACTAAAATCACAAATTAAAGTGGGACATTACAACCAACTATACAGAAAATTGAAAGAATTATAAGAGTATTCAATGAACAATTGTATGCAACAAATTAGATAACATAAATGAAATGCACAAGTTCCTAGAAACACACAAACTACCAAAACTGACTCAAAATGCTGTAGGAAATATGAACATACCTATAACAAGTAAAGATATTGAATCAGTAATCAAAATCCTCCCAAAAAAGAAAAGACCAGGACCAAACTGTCATAAACCTGAGAAGGCTAAGGGAGATGTGACAGTTAAATGTAATGTGATATCCTGGGTGGGATCCTGGGACAGAAAAGGGGCATTAGGGAAAAGCTACTGAAATCTGAATAAACTATGGAGTTTAATTAGTAACAGTGTACCAATATTGGTTTCTTAGTTGTGACAAAATGTATCATAGCAATGTAAGATGTTAACAATAGAGGAAAATGAGTGAGGGGTATATGAGAACTCTATTATCTTTGCAATTTTCTGTAAGTCTAAAATTGGTCTAAAATAAAAACTTTCTTAAAAAATGACTGCATTGGATTGAAGCATATCAAACATATAAAAATATATGAGTCCCTAATGATGCTAAAGGCAAAAAACCTTTGTTGATTGCTACTGGAGATTTAAAGCATCAACTTATTACTTAGAAAACTGATAAAGAGAAAAAAGATGCAGCATTTATCCTGCCTTTCCCATATAAATTGTGTCTCAAAGTCAGCAACAGCTGATGAGAGGGAATTCTTATTTAGAATAAATGTAGAAGAAATGTCAGCATTAGAAAAATCATTTTGCAATTCCATTATAAAATAATGGATCTAGGTGATGATTATTAAGTAAAAGGTTGATGGAAATCTTTAGAATGGGGAGATAGGCTGGTATCATCTGAACCCTACTGACAATTTTAGCATCAATCAAAATGAGATATGCAGACATAATGTACTTCATGTGATGCAGTAGGAAGTAAATAGCACCTTCCATCAGGTATCCTTGTCTAAAACTTGACACTGAATCTACTCAAACCTCTAGATCTATTGGTTCATAGAAAATACAGGGGACAGAGGAGCAAGTTAAACAACATCATAAAGAAGCAGTTGGCCAAATCCAGAGTGCAGGACAGTCTACAGAAAAAATGGCCCAGTTTCTTCAACAAATCAGTGACATAAAAAAGGGAGGATGGACTATTATAAAATAAGAGAGACTTAAGATATCTATTAACCAAGTGCAATGGGTGGATCTTGTTCAGATCCTTATTTGAATAAGTCATTTGTAGAAAGACATCTTGAAGGAAGAATGAAGGGGAGTAAGTCAGAGGGGGAGACGAACCATGAGAGATGATGGACTC
>NW_027397129.1:6721626-6740903 GCF_003265705.2 Callorhinus ursinus
TGAACAAACAATGAATCATGGAACACTACATCAAAAACAAATGATGTAATATATGGTGATTAACATAACAATAAAAAATTAAAAAAAATAAAAAAAGAAAGACATCTTGAAAACAATTGAGAAAATTTGAATATGAACTAAGAATTAAGAAATTAGTGTCAATTTTATTGACTATGATGATGGCATAGTGATTCTGTGTGTTTCTTGATGTCCTTATCAGTCATAGATTGCATACCAAAGTAAGTACTGTAAAATTTTCCTTAAAATCCTCCAGCCAAACTGGTGCAGCCACTGTGAAAAACAGTACAGAGGTTCCTCAAAAAATTAAAAATGGAATTACGATATGACCCCACTACTGGGTATTTACCCAAAGAAAACAAAAACACTGATTCAAAAAGATATGTGCACTCCAATGTTTATTGCAGCATTATTTACAATAGCCAAGACATGGAAGTAACCAAAGTGTCCATCCATAGATGAATGGATAAAGATGTGGTATATATGTATATATGCGTACACACACACAGACACACACATACACACACACACACACACAGGAATATTATTCAGCCATAAAAAAGATGTCATCTTGCCATTTGCAACAACATGGATGGACCGAGAGGGTATAATGCTAAGTGAATTAAGTTAGAGAAAGACAAAAACCATATGTTTTCACTCATGTGTGGAATTTAAGAAACAAAACAAATGAACAAAGAAACAAAAAGACAAGCAGACTCTTAAATGCAGAGAACAAACTGGTGGTTGCCAAAGGGGAGATGGGTGAGGAAAGGGGTGAAATAGATAAAGGCGATTAAGAGCTGTAATGTATAGAAACATTGAATCATTATATTGTACACCTGAAACTCATAGAACACTGTATATTAGTTATACTTCAACAAAAAATAATAATCAGAAAATAAAATCCTCCAGCCAGTTGAAAAAAGATTGAAGGCTAGATGAAATAAGAATGGCAAAATGATAATTGTTGAAGCTGGGTGACAGTACAGGGAAATACATTATATTATTTTCTCTTATGTATGTTTGAACATTTTCCATAAGAGAAATGTAAATCTGGACTAGGGGTATGAGCTGTGGCTTCCATTCTAATTTGCCCTTAATTAGCTGTTTGATCCTGGCCAAGTCACTTCATTACAGTACCTCAACTCTCTCATAATACAGAAATAATAACTGATTAAAATGTATCATGTCTGCCACATACCTAGAATTATACCAAGTAGTACAAAGGACAAAAAAAAAAAAACTGTATCAAGCCTACCTATTCTTCTACCTATTCTCAAGGCATCAGGGTGAGAGAAAACGGGGCTTTTGGAAATGTAGAATATTCTAAAGAAGAAAATTATCACCTCTAATTCCACCATGCAGAAATAACAAATTAAGGTCTTAGTGTATATTTGACACCTTCCAGACATTTTTCTCTGAAAACAGATGCATGTCTTTAAAAAAAAAAAAGACATTTGAACAGTACTGTATGTGTTCTTTCATGTCCTGTTTTTGTTTTGTTTTGTTTGTTTGTCTTTGTGTGTGTGTGTGTGTGTGTGTGTGTGTGTGTGTGTGTGTGTGTGCCGTTATATCCTTTGGGTAATCATACTAAAGTACATCAAAACATTGTAGATATAAAACATGACCTAGTTTAGTGCCATTTTCTTCCCACACCTGTTTCATTAACCACAATCAGCCTTTTAATGAATATGTACCACATGTGCCAAAGGAATGGTCATTTCTGGTTTGAACTCTTGCAGCTGGTCTCCTGGCTTCTCGTTTTACCCTACTCTAATCCATCCTTCCCACAAACACCAAAATGATTGTCCTGAAATACCCCTATGTCACTGCTCTGCTCAGAAACCTTCTAGAAGTTATGTACCATATGATTCCATTTATAAGACATCCTCAAAAAGACAAAACTATAGGGACAGAGAACAAGTCAGTGGTTGCCAGGGGTTAGGGGTGTTAGGAGGGTGTGATTACAAAGGGGTAGTATGAGGGAATTCTTTGGAGGTATTGGAATTGTTCTGTGTCCTGACTGAAATGGTGGTTACATACATCTCTACATGTGTTAAAATTCATAGAGCTCTACATTACCCCAGGATGTCCATTTTTCCATATGATAATTTTTTAAAGCCTTCAATGATTCTCTATTGCTTAGATTCAAATTCAGCACTAGGCCAACATATGGAAGGCCCTCCGTGGCTCCCCAGTCTACCTTTCTAACCTCATCTCCTTACTGAACCTCACCCCCAATGCACGCTATATTCCAGCCACACAACTTCTTGCTGTTCAGTGAACATATGTCACATGTGAACTTGATACCTGTGTGTCTTTGCTTGTAATGATCCCTCTGCTAAAATGCATCCCCACCCACCACCAATGGCAACCCTGCTTGTCCTTCAAGGCTTAGTTCAAATCTCACATCCCCTGCGGACCTATCCTCAGCTCCTCAGTCAGAACTGAATCTCTGTTTCCTCAGTGTTCCCACAGCACTTTGCTTAGATCTCATTGCCTGACACCACCAGGTATTATAGGGAAAGCCCAAGCAGAAGCAGGTTCCAATAACTAGGCAATAAAACCCCAAACCTCACCCAGAAGTATTCACTTAGTGTCAAGCATTTGCATTCCTTCTTTCCTTTCCTCAGTGCCCAATGACCCACTGGTTTCCAGGCCAGGCTACACCTGCAGACTTTAGATGTGCCCTGTTATTTACCTCCCCAACCTTCAAAGCCCAGCTTCAACTTCATTCTCAAATACATTCCTGCTTTTCTGCTCTGGCGCTGGATTTCTGGCTTGGCCCCAAGCACATGATTCTTCCATGCCACTCCCAGGGATGGTCTAGTTTTCTGACCTATACCTGTTCAATCCTACTCTCCTGGCTGAAAGACAAGGGAGCTTGCCTAGCAGGTGTGGGTACCTGGGGCTGAGGCTAGTGGGAGGAATGTCTCATTGGGAAGCGAGCCAAACCAATGGGGAAGAGCAAATTGGAGAGTCAAGTGAAGCAGGCAGATGTTGGTAAATCAGAGCAGCAGAGCCAAATTAGGTCAAGAAACCAAGGAGGGACCAGAGCCTAAAGCTAAGAACATGAGTACATGTAGATGGCTGGGGACCATCTTAGAGCAGGCTAAGCCATAGGCTAGTTGGGTAAATATGAGAGATAGGGGACCTTTGCCTGTTCCCTTCTGTTATATGTGAATGCACCCGCCCCATTTAAAGAGCCAAAGATGAGTATAAAGTACCCACCTTCTTCAGTCCTACCCAGTCCAGGCCATGGGATCCAACATCTATGGGAGGCAGTGTGGTCGACTGGAAAGAATATGAGCTTTGGAATCAGAAAGACCAGAGTTTAAATTCTGACTCTTCCCCCTTATTAGTTGTGTGACCTTGGGTAGTCACTCGGCTTCAGCTTCTTCATCTGAAAAATGGAGATAGCATCTATCTCAGAGGATCATGATGATGATGAAATGAAACTGTGTAAATGAACCAACATGGACTTTGGTACCTAATAAACACTCAACAGATGACAGCCCACTTCTTTAAAGGACACCTATCATAATTTGCCTCATATTTCTAGTCAGTTGTATGCAATACATGTCTCTCGCTCTCTCCAATCAGATCTTAAACTTGAAGGCAGACACTATATATGACTCATTTTTTACACGTCTTTACTTTTTAAACATATTTTTCTGATTGCAAATATCATGTAAAGTTATAAAAAAATGTAAATATTGCAAACTAACACAGAAGAAATCCCCCCAACACCCCCTCCCAACCGGAGAGCTGCTGTAAATTAGTTTGGAGCATTTTTCTCCAGCTCCCCCAACTACCATATTGTTTGTTTTGTTTTTACAAAAGCAGGATCACTGTTAAAGTACGATTCTCAGAATGTTTTTTTTAAAGTTTCATACAGATAGAGAGTGAGCATGTGTCAAAGTTTAATTTTAACTCACAAAGGAGGAAACCAGAAAGATGGCAAAGTTACCTCAAAAGAGGATATGAGAACTGGTATTTTATAGTCCCTTTAAAAACAAAGAAATACTAAAATGATATTGCTAAGTTAGAAGTAAAACTGATTAATGTCCTACAGGGCACTAAGAACCAAAATCATGCTTTAGGTAGATAGAAAATCTTGTTGCATTTGGTCAGTTTCACAGATTTGTAAAATGACTGAACCCTAATCATGCGTGCTAAATTACAATTCTCTAGGCGTAGAGAGTCAGATGACCCTCAGGCCTGTTAGAAAATGCTCTTAAGGTGACATTAAAGCATTGAGTAATCATCTTTTCCCTTTGTATTAGTTTCCTAGTGCTGTTATAATAAATCATCACAAACAGTTGTGGCTTAAAAAACACACATTTATTTTCTTACAGCTCTGGAGGTCAGAAGTCCAAAATCAGTTTCACTAATTTCAAGGTGAAATCAAGGTGTTGGCAGGGACCTGCTCCTTCTGGACACTCTCTGGGAGAATCTGTTTCCTTGTGTTTTACAGTTTCTAGAGATGCATTTCTGTTTGTGGCCCCTTCCTCCATCTTTAAAGCTAACAGTGTAATGTCTTCCATATCTGTGTCTCCATCTTCACATCACCTCTCTCATGGGGACCTTTGTGATTACATCCAGCACACCCACATAATTCAGGGTAATCTCTCCATCTCAAGGTCAGCTGATTAGCAACCTCAATTCCCCACTTAATTCCCCTTTACCACGAAACATAACATATTCACAAATTCTGAGGATTAGGACATGGAGATTTGGAAGGGGGACACTATTCTTCCTATGATACTCTTGTTTCCAAATTTTGAATAATTCTTCATAATCTCGTCTTATACATTTTGTTTTTCAACTTGTTTTTCACCAATCTTTTCACTTAGCACCTACTGTATCTGTCTACCCCATTCTTTTTTTTTTAGTAGACACACAATGCTACATTGTGTTTCAGGTGTACAACTTAGTGATTTGACAAGTTTACACATTATGCTTTGCTCACAAGTGGAACTCCCATCTGTCACCATACATCACTATTACAATATTATTGACTTATTCCCTATGCTGTGCCTCTTATTCCATGACTTATACATTCCATAACTGGGAGCCTGTATCTCCCTCTCCCCTTCACCCATTTGGCCCAATCCCCCACTCCTTTCCCTTGTGGCGACCATCAGTTTGTTCGCTATTTATAGGTCTGATTTTGCATTTTGTTTATGCATTTTTTAGATTCCACTTATGAGTGGAATCATATGGTATTTTTCTTAGTCTGACTAATTTCACTTAGTGTAATTCCCTCTAGGTCCATCCACGGTGTCTCAAATGGCACGATCTCATCCTTTTTGTGGCCACATAATATTCCATTATACACACACACATACACACACATCTTCCTTATCCATTCATCTTATTGATGGACACTTAGGTTGCTTCCATATCTTGGCTACTGTAAATAATGCTATAGTAAACATAGGGGTGCATATATCTTTTTAATGGCTGGACAGTATTCCAATGATAGAATTATCAGAATTTAATCATTTCCTTATAGGTGGAAATTTAAGTTGTTACCAACTTTTCATTGTTACAAACAGTGCTATAATGAACATTCCTGTACACATCTCTTTGCACAAGTGTGGCTATATGTTGCCATAGGAAAAATTCCTAGAGGTTAAAATTCTGAGACAAAAAGTATGCCCTTTTAATTTTGACAAATACTGACAAATTGCCTTCCAAAGACTTAGGCCAATACTTTACTCTCATACCAGTGATGAGAACCAGTGGCTATTTATCTCCAGTGTCACTTAAACTCAATATTTGGGATTTGCTTTTGAGTCTTTCAGCATCTATAAAGCACTCTGAAATATCCATGTAGGTTTTCCTGGCACAAAATGATTTTAATAATTGTTTAATAAATTAAAGGTTAGAACAATGCACATTCAAATGTACAGCTCAGAGGGCTTGTCCCAATAATGATACAATGGTAACAGAGCTAATATGTGTCGATGTGTCTTGAATATAATACAGTGCTATTCAGAGGTTATCATCTCTATCCATGAAAGTGTATTGTTTTCACACTTAGTTCCCATAGCTCACACAGGTTAGCCTTGCTGCTTCCCAGTTTCACATGGTATATGCTTTGTTGCCAAGGCTCATATCACACTTTCCCTGTGCACCCCAGAGGTTCTAAGGTCTAAAGTGTGTGATTAATGGTGCTAGTCCTTCAAGAGGAAAGGCATAAGATTCTGGGCATGTGTGTCCCCTGAAGACAGTAATAAAGCTCAACAGCAAAAGTTTCAGAGAATGAGGTTCCCCACTCTTGGGGAGGTAAATATTTTGGAGGGTCCAGAGTTCACTGCTTTTATACTAAAGGACTTTGCAGAAACAGAACTCTACAGGTTTTTTTTTTAAGATTTTCTTTTTAAGTAATCTCTACACCCAACAAGGGGCTCAGATTCACATCCCCAAGATCAAGAATTGCAGGCTCCACAGACTGAGCCAGCCAGGTGCCCCGGAACTCCACAGGTTTAGATGGAATGTCCTGGTGAACATTCTACCCTTCAGCTGCTCACACCACCCTTACCATGGAAGTAGCAATCAACTCTGAATGCTGAGGACTATGAGCTTGGGAGGTGCAGGTGGGAGCAGGTTAGCTGAAAGAGCACTGAATGTTGATTTAGGCTCTCAGGATGGGACAGCTGGGGGAGGGGCATTATTCTTCCACATCCTATCCATGGCCTGCTTTAGAACTAGGAGTCAGCTTCTCAGCAGGAGTAAGGGCAGTGTTGCTAAGAGGAAGTATAAGAGAGTGGGCTTCAGCACTCCCCCTGCTGTGATTGGTTGTTTGGGGGGTGAGGGGGGAGAAGATTCATACAAACCTGGGTAGTAATTGCTCCCTCCAGTTTTATTCCCATGACCAGGGTCTGGAAGCTGTGTGTTTAAGAACACACAGGAGACAAAATCCTGAAACTAGAAAGGAAATGGATCCACCTACCACTCTCCCCTACCTTATCTCCCAACGCCCAGTATGTAAGTACCTGTAAACATTAAATATAAGTACATATATGTACATGTGAACATTAAATAACATCAACCTGTAAGTACAGGTGAACACATACTCCATTTTCATCCCAGGTCTTTTAGGACTTGACCTTTTCCTCTCTAGAGTAAATTCAGTGATGCCTCTTGATTACGAGTGTTTGTAAGAAAGAATGCTTGATATGAACTGAGCCACAGCCCAGAAAAGATTCCTGGAACCACTAACATATTAAACTAATTCCACAAAGGACCTAACAGGACTTAGAGGCTTGTGTCATGATGAAGATATAAGCTCTGGAGTGCCTAAGTGCCTAAGACTGAATCCTGCCTCTGAAACAACCATGACTTTGGGCAGGTCACTTCACTGTTCTATGCCTTAGAATCTTCATCTGTAAAATGGGGGATGATAGTACCTACCTCATAAGGGATTGTTTTGAGGACTGAATGAAATAATGCATATAAAGAACCATGCCAGACATACAGTAAATGCTTATAAATATCAGCTATTATTTAATTCTACAGTGCCTCCCAGTTCAATGCCCCATAGAACAAATGAAATTGACAACTATGAGTTTATTTAATACATTTCCTTGACATGTTCATTTGCCCATACTTAGCCTACCGAATTTCAAATAATGTGAAGAAAAAAAAAAGCTGTTGCTACAATAGTCTCTCTTTCCCCCCACACTTCATGGTTCTGCCTTCCTTTTCCAAGACCCATTTGCTGGCCCCATCTCTGCCTCCTCTCCCACTAACACTTGCCCCTACACAACTACCCTGTGTCACTTTAAGATTTCAAAGGGTACAAAGACAGTAGTCAATTAAAGAGGTGTTTGCAGATGGGAGCACTTCCCTTGCCCCACCACCATATTCCAAAATTTCTCCTTTTCTGGTGTATTGGAAGACTGCTGTGGAACAGAAAGGCCACCACCTACAGGAGGTTCTGAGAGTTCATTTGCATAACATATCGCTAGAATCTCTCCTCCTTGGGTTAAGGGCAGCAGGTTTTTCAGGTCCAAAGCTGCTCCACAGCCCTCACCCTGAACTCCCTGCATTCCAGAGATATTAGGTCATGGAGGCTGGGGAGGGTAGTGGGAAAAAATACGCCTGGTCCAGTACCAAAGCATATGTTTCTGCCCTGTGTATCTCCACTCTAACTCTAATTGGCCTGCTTGGCTTAATGGGTGTCACTGTGTTCCCACAGCACCTGTGCCTTAAGTAGCTGATTCACATGGCTTTTATGGACCAAATTACAGTTCCACGCTGCTTCTAATTTTAATAGAAGGGTGTATTAACCACTAGGGAGAAATTATTGCTTGAATTCCAAAGAGACAGCGTGTTCTTCTGGAGGCCTTAATAGATTCTTTCAAATTCACCTTAAATAACACAGTCAGAAGATGGGAGTGTGAACTTCTGACACCAACCTAAGTTAAGTCTCTTCATCAAAGATAAAATGATGGATTGACAAAAAAAGTGTCCACTGCTCCAAAGCAAGTCACTTGACTCTCCCCCAAATTAATGACCCAATCCTTTTAGCCCCCAAACAGTGGTTGAAGATGGGACAACCACACTAGACATGCCAGGAAATAGGAAGATTCTGGCTAACAGTCCTGCTACTTAAAGAAAGGAGCTCCTCCGCCATAAACTCCTGACACTGGATAAAAGGAAGGGAAATGGCTAAAGATAAACTCTTAACATGATCTCATGAGTAAAACTGGATGGGGACGAGCAGTTTTAGGTCAGACTGTTCACAGTTTCTCACAACATTGTGGTAGCAACAATTGGCACACGCTACTGGGAATTCTCAACTTTTCCTGGTGTGTGAGGAGTAAGCATTAGGTAAATGCTGGGATACTAGGCCCTGATAGGCAGTGGCCATACTAACCTCGATTCTTTGGTTAACTTAGAGGCATCTAGCTGACTTCCCCATCAAAATACCCCACTGATAGGAGATACACGAGAAAGGGAAATATGCATTCATCCGTTGGGGGTGTGGGAATGAGCAGAAGCTTGATAAACATTTCCTTATTAGAAAATAAAACCCGGTGGGCAAAAACCAGTACCAATGATGAGTTAATTTGATCTGCTTTCATTCCTCTGTCTTCATTCTACCTTGGAGTATTAGCTGCCATCCAAAACCCAAACAGCATGAAGGTAATAGCCCAGCTATTATTACCTTCTCTCTCCCCTGGGGGGTGGGGACCAGCAAAATACTCAGAACAGTAGGAGACATAACACAATCTTCATTCCTTCCATACATTAGAAACATTTTCAATTACAGTTCAGCTTCTCTGAGATCTCAAGTAGTAAAATGACAAGAGCACAGAAAAACCAGGTTGGAGGGAATTCCTGATAACGAGGCACGAAGTGAGAGATTTTACTCAACCACTCCATTCCACAAGCTGGATGCCCCTGCAGGTCCCTGAGAAAGAGTCATTCTGGCTTATGCCCTGCAGGAATTCTACTCCACACTCCCTCCTTGGAGTGTGCCTAGGAAGGACTGCTTGAAAAGAGAGGTCTTTGATGAATGATCACTAGTAAAATCCGAATGGAAAGCTAACTTGTTTGGGGAACAGCTCTTTTAATAGTGGGGGTTTGTTTCTTAAACCACAGTTTCTCAATGGAATTAAAAAAAAAAAAAAACACCAGCCATGCTTACAGTTACAATTCCACATTAATCAGCCAGTTTCCTGGGAGGTACCCATAATTAGCAAGTTGTCACATCCTCTGATCAGATTCTGGTGGAATTCTGGGCCTTCATCCCAGCCCTAGGAAAGCTCAGTAATGCCCTGGAGCAAATGAGCAGAGCTACAAGATCACATCCAGAGAGCTTAAGGTGCTTGGAGGTAAGTTATCCCCTAGGGCAGCCAAACAGCTGCCCTGGGTGGGAGGGGGGTTCACAGTATCTCTGACCCTTCTTGGTTTATAGTAGCTACCCTGGGTTTCCAAACATAGCAGTCAATCTTAAGGAAATAAATCCTATTTGGGAGCTGCCCTTTCTTCTTAGAGGCTTACCAGAAAATTCAAGAAAATGTCCCAGTGGGTACTCACCTATGAGCCTCATCCTCTCATTCAGTTTCAAAGTTGCTCTTGGCCACCCCCAGCCTATCCCAAAAGACCCAGAAGACAGAATCTCAGACAATGCTTTGCCTTGCTTCAGCATCACAGGATGGCTCTGAGTTCTCAATCCTGCCCCGAGGGTGCCGGTGGCAGCAGACGCAATGGAGGTAGTCCACTACGTTGTGGGTAAAGAGTGAGCGCAATGGGTGCAGGTACTGGAAGAAAAGGAGCATGAAGCCAATGGAAATCAGATAAGCAATGATAAGCTGCAAAGCAATCAAGGAAGGACAGTAATCCAGTAACACTTTGACTCCAAAGAACTTGAAAACCAAAACCATGATCACGTTCTCTACCAACCTTATGCTATAGTGCAGGCCCATGTGCCCCCAGTTCTGGCCTTTGTCAACGAGGTCCCTGTCTGCCAGTTTCAACTGCAAAGCTGACCAGCAAGAGAAGTTGATGCCCGCATAGAGAACAGTGATGGAGATCAGCACCACCAAGGTGCCAACCCGGCTGAAATTTTTCTCAATGTTATTGGGCATCTGGGCACCACTCCTCCAGAACTTAACCCAGGGCTCAAAGAGGATGATCAGGAAGTTGAGCAATAAGAAGGGCACAGCCTTCAGTTTCAAGGTGGCTGAGAAGAGCACCAGAATCACGAGGCGGGAAGTGATCTCCAATGTCCGCCAGATGGTGATGCAGAGGACTTCTAATGGCCCAAGGCGAATCTTGTATTCATCATACTTGATCTGGATAGCCAACATATTGCAGAGGGTAGCCCCATAGGTGACAGAGATCAGGGAAAAGACCATTAGCACAGCTGTAAGAAAAAAAAAATAACAGAAAAATAGACAATCAGACTATGTTAGCGAAGCTTGAACTCAGACCCGGAGGTCCAGAGAGAGGATAGGTGAGGCTTGAGGGCCCAGTTAAGAGCAAATTCATGTATGAACACAGCTATGTTAGCACAGCACACAGCATGCACAGGAAAAAAAAATGGAAAGAAATAAACTAAAATATATTTTTTATGCTAGAGATTATACCAGTTTTCAAAATCCTTTTTTTCTGTTTCTCTAGTTTCTAAATTTCCCAAAATGAACATACATTGCAACACTTTAATAATCATGGAAACATACAAAATGAACTTTTTAAGAAGAGTGGATCTCAGAACTAGCATTGAGAGGTCACTAACACAAGAAGAGCACATATATAAAGGGATAAGGCAGCACCCACTTGATGAAATAGGCTTCTGAGCAAACAATGAAGGAGGCAGAAGGAATTCTGAAAAAAGCCAGTCCTAGGAAATTCATAGGTAATGCCTTTGGTTACAGAAGTCCCTTCTTTGACACATATCTTCTTTAAGGAACGAATCTTGTATTTACTTCTAGAATGTGTCAGAACATATACTGGAAATTCCATGAAGGCAGAAAGGACCATGGCTACTTTGTTCCGTGCTGTATCCCCAGAGCCTAACACACTGCCTGGAAGATAGTAGGTGCTCAATAAATGTTTTTGGAATTAATGAAGAATTCTGAGTTTAGAGAGGCAGCATAGAATATTTACAATTAGAAGCCCTTAGTTCAGCTCTGTGAAAGCCACTGAATATCTACGTGCCTTAGTTCCCCAATTCACTGAGATACTCTAGAATTGCTTGCATAAATCATCAGCAATATCAATTTATCACCCAGGTGCTTTGGGTATATTTTAGGAATATATTGGTATATTTTAGGGATCTCCAAACTTCTACCAGAGCGGTTTAAAAATTTTTTTAAAAACCCCATTTCATAGCATATCACATCCATGCCACCGTATAGAGTTGGGGCCCTGAAGGGTCAGGATGCTCCATAACTTGCTACACTAAGTCTCAACTATAGATCATACAGTGTCCCTTTCCTTTCATTCCTTTAGATCAAAGAATGCCAATCACTAAGAAAAATCTACTGCTCTCAAGGAGAGTGAGAGACCTGAGGGGTAACTCATCAAAAAAAAAAAAAAAAGCTGGAACTTTCTGTTCCCATAAAAATATTAGATCCCAGGGAACTGGAGCCATGGAGATGTCAACCTAATCTGCAAGGAAAGTGAAGACTTCCCCATGGAAACCCAAAAAGAAGCACAGCTTTGTTTCCAAGATCCTTTTCTGCTCTAAGTAGAGTGTTGGAATCTCAAAGACTGGAGAGACTCTCTTGAAGGGTCTACTCTTAGCCTTATTTTTATTTATTATTTTTCCATGTTTATTGAGATATTATTGACGTCTAATATTGTATTAGTTTAAGGTGTACAACAAAACGATTTGATATACTCTTAGCTTTATAAACCACTCTTAGTCCCATCCTTAAGAGTTGATGCTCCTAGTTGGGAACGTCATCTAGCCAAGTGTGGTGATGCTTTCCCTTAAATTAGAACTCATTTATTGATAGTGTAATAAAAGAAAGCCTGATGCTTCCAATAAATGTAAAAACACCCTCCATCTGTCTCCCTACAAATAGACTCATGCCATAAGAGATCATAATGCTGTTAGTGAATTTGCTCATCTATGCTGATCCAGATGGCCTCCAAGAGAAAAAGAGATTAGAAAAAGGGGTAGCAAGGAGAAGACAG
The DNA here is from genome assembly GCF_003265705.2 of Callorhinus ursinus. NCBI lineage: Eukaryota > Metazoa > Chordata > Mammalia > Carnivora > Otariidae > Callorhinus > Callorhinus ursinus. Next base: position 6,734,308 of record NW_027397129.1, read on the forward strand.
AAGAGTGGATGAAAATGAGGAGATCTAACCCCAAAAACTGTTTACCAAACTTTAAAAGATGGTACTGTCAGCAAGTTTTTAACAGGAGAAAGCACCAAAGAATTGAAAACAAGGCCTCAGGGAAAGTTTCCCTTGCATCCTTTGTAGAGCAATATAGTTAGAAACATGGGCTCTGCAGGCAGGCATCCTGGATTCCAATCCCATCTTTGCCAACTATTACTTATGAAAGCCTGGGGGGAATTTGCTTAACCTCTCAATGCCTCTGTTTCCTCATTTGTTAAAATGGGGGTAATAATTCTATCACAGAGTTGTTGTAAAGATTAAATGAAATAATTGCATGCAGGGGGCTTAGAGAAATGTTCAGAACATAGTAGATGCTATCTGCTACCTCCTATCATCATCATCATCATCATCATCATCGTTCCCCATTTCCAAAAGACTAGTACATGCATTTCCCCTACTTAGGCAATCAGGTGATTTAAAAACTAATAGAATACCTAAAAAGAAGCCTTACAAAAATGTGCTAAACCTATAGCAAGAAAATGATACAATTTTACTGAAGTAAATTTCATTAAATATTTTTTAATGTACTTCAATAAAGCTGTATCATTTTCCTGCTCCGGGCCTTGCACATTTATGGCATAGACTGTGGGGATATTTCCTGGATGTATACTTATCTCCGGACACATCGAGCTGGATATGTTAAATAGGTAGAGGTTTCTGTCAATCATACCTCAATAAAGTGATATAAAACTATTTAACGAAATGGACAGATACATCATCTTCTAATGTGAAACTGATCCTGTAAAGATGTAAATTCCCTCCAAAACAACCTAAATAATTTAATGCAATCCCAATACACAGTCTCAATAAAATTTTTTTCTTTTGTTGTTGTTACTGTTTTGCTTTGTTTTATATTTTGGTGGGGGAATTGACAAACTGTGGAAATTCATCTATTTGAAAGATTAGGCTAAATTGCCCTATCAGATAGGAGCTGTGAAAGGCCTCTGTGAGAAGTGCACACGATCCAAAAGCAACAAAGAATTTAAATGCATAAAAATTTAATACTTCAGAAAGCCAGAAGACCATTTAAAATGTGTGTTATGTACACAAATACAAAACACATAAATGTATACATACACACTTATCTACAGCAGAGAAAGGAATAATACCAGAATAAGAAAACTGCTCCTGCAAATTAATAAGAAAAAGACAACCTACTATAAATCAGCAATTTAAAGAACACAATAACCAAACATGAAAAGATGCTCAGCTGCCCTCACAATTAAGAGCAAATTATTTAAGTAATCAGTTATTTTATAATTATACAACTAAATAATATTTAGTTTAATATATAAAGAAAAAGCACATTCATACACCTCAGGTGGGAATATAAATTCACACCACCTTTTGGGAGGGCTATTTGGCAGTACTGATAAAATTCCAAATATGCATAGCCTTTCACCCAGCACTTGTATTGCTAAGAATTTATCCTAGGAAGTCTCATTCCGGTACACAGATACTTACAAAGATGTTCGCTGGAGCATAGTTTGTGATTAGAAAAAACTTTTTTGAATGCAAAAATCAGAAACAAACTTTAATCCTACCGATAGAAGATTAGAGAAATAACAAAGAATGGTCCAGTTCATATAAGGAAAATATATGTTATATATTTATCATTTATTATTATATATGCATATATAAATAACCGTTGAAGGAAGATATATTGGCATACTTTTGAAAAAAGACATGTTGAACAGAATGTTTAATACAGCCCTTTTTAACGAAAATACATATACATATATATTGTATGTATGTTTACATAGTAAAGAAAAAAAGAGTCTGGAAGGATATATACTGAATGGTTAACAGAGATTACTTCTGGGGAGTAAAATTACATCTCCTATTTGATACACGTTCTGTGTGGTTTTGACTCTTTACCATAACCATGTCAGATTTTTATAATTAAAAAAATAAGGACCAAAAATAGTAATACATGGTCATAGCAAAAATTTTAAACCATATAAATTTCAAACCATACAGAAGGGTATAAAGTAAAAGGTAAATGTCAACGGACTTCTCATTCTCACTCCCCAGAGGTAAATGGTTTCTGACATATCTTTCCAGAAATTTTCTACACATAAATGATTACTTGCAGGTCAATCGGTTTGTGCATGCATTACTTCTGTAACGTATACATATTTTAATTAGATGATTTGATGACCTTCAAAATTCTCAGGAGGAAAAGTATCATTATTTCCTTTTCTCTTCACACTACCGTCAATCCTAGGTACGTTAAAAAGCTTCAAGACCAACAATTCCATGAACAATTCTTAGTGGAGGAAAAGAGAAAAGGGGACAAATTCCCTCCTTATGTTCATTTGTGACATGGGGCTTCGCCAAGCAGGATCAGCATCTAATAATAAGGAAATGGTTCAAAATTGTACCCACAGCTGTACCAGCTCCAGCCCAAGCAGATGAAGCTAATCTTGAGCTGTTAAAACTCATTAACAGTACTTTATCTTGACTTTGAAAACATGACTCACATTTCCTCCTCTCCTAGAGGTCTTATTCATCTAAGGATCCATCTTTTACAAGTGCGAAATTAAGACTGTGACCTCTTGGATAACTTCCTCCAAAAATCACACAGAAGGTCAGAACTGGGACCAAGCCTCATTTTCATCAGTATTCATTCCACACCCCCATTTCTTTCTCCCCACTGGAGTTGGGAGAAGTAATTAAATCAGTGGTTCCCAAATGTGGCTGATCAGAATCAACTGGGGTCTATTTTTTTAAATACAGATTCCTGGCCTCCCCACACTCAGATTGAGTCTGGTCTGAGTAGGAGAAAAAATTTTCTTAAAAAGGAGCTTTCACCCAGTAATGTTTTCTCATGATCAGTAGTATTTGGGAACCTCTTATTAAAAGATGGCCATCCCTAAACCCAAACAAACAAAAAACCCTCAGTATAACTTAAACTGGGCTAGGGAAAGTGTCCTACTGACTGCTGGTATTACCAGCTACTTCTGGGCCCAGAGAGGGCTTATCTGTGGCATTTTTAGCCTTAAATAGCTTACCCCAGTTAAAGAAATCTAGCAGGCCTAAGATGTCTGGCTCCCCAAGTTCTTTGACTATCTACCAGTGCTGTCCAAAGGTTCTGTAATACCTGTGCTATTCAATACAGTAACCACAGCTATTGAACACTTGAAATGTGGCTAGTATGACTGAAGACGGAAATTTTTTATTTCATGTTTCATTTTAATTTAAATAGCCGCATGAAGCTGATGACCAGTGTATTGGACAGCTCAGGTCTGGATTTCTAAGACTCTTGATTTAAATGGAGCCCTCCCCTCTCCTGACCCCACTCACCTCTACCCAGGGGAACCTCTGCAGAGATCAGAGTCACATAGAGCTGATAGGTCAGCTGGGGCACTGAGCCCAGGAAGGCTTGGATCTGTGACATACGTTTGTAGGCATTGCGGTGCATAGCCAGGGTCCGGATGGAGTGGCCCACCTCCCATTCTATCAGCACCTCCTCGCCATTTATTAGCATCTTCTTTCGGGTGAGGCTGACATAGGGCTCCTCCTGCCCCTCTTTCTTCCACAGTGTGAGGTACTTAATCATGGCCTCCAAACATCTGCAGAGGTAAAGCATCATGGGTACTTAACTAAAGCTGTCCTGGAAAGGAAGGTTGTAGTGGATGGGGGGATAATAATACAACTCAGGGAGTTTGTGCTGCTTTTTGCCATTCCTTAATTCCCATTCTACTCATTTCTCATGAGTCAAAGAGTGCCTTCCACAAGTCACTTGAGTTTAAATCCTTTTTTGTTTGGCTGGCCATCTACTGACCTCTGTGAACACCATTTCAGGGTGTTTCTTAGAGGATTTAAGGAATTGCTTTGTTTCCTTAAGAATAGGCCTATAGTAGAAAAGCACTTTGGACACAAAGATATTATGTAAATAATGTGTTGAGAGAACATGATGAAGGTTCTTAAAGGCCCTGGTTTTCATAACACCTCAAGTTCCTGAAGGAAAGCATTCTTTATGCAAAGCATTCAGCTCCATACTTGGGGCTTTTGAGTTCTGCTTTTTTCAAGACAAGGCCCACAATTGTGATTGTCTTGCCAAAAAGTCTTGGAGGGGGATCTAGAAAAAAAACCTCGTATTTATACAGTGATGCCATTCAAGAACAAAGGTACTTAAAGACTTGACAACTCAGAACTGAATGTGCTACATCCCTCAGGAACATCAAAAGATCTCTCTGAAGGTTATTTTTGGGGCCTAATGATCTGTTTGGGGCCAAGAGCCTTTTAAACTTCCCTCTTTCTTTACAAAGAGGAAAACATCCTTATGAGAGCCTACTTGAAATAGTGAGAAGACCCCATTTCTTGCTGTCTCCCTCCCATCTCTCCCACATAAATCAGAAGCCTTTAAGCAGTTCCGATGTGGCGACTAGAAGAGAAGCAACTAGAACATCTTGTTTTGGAACACCCGAGTTACCGCTTCCTCCACGCACCCTGAAATGAATAGAAACTGTGGACTATTATAATAAGTAAGAACAGTTGTGGTGAAAATTAAGCTCTTTCCTGACTGAGGGCATGGGTTGTATTTATCTTGCCTACCACCCTTATCGCATGGTGGGTGTTCGATAAATATTTTCTGAATAAATGAAAGAGTAAGAAGGAAGAAGAGAATACAGGGTGAGAAATGATGGGAGGGTAGGATGATAAAATAATGGCAATGTAATTTAATGGAAAAATAGGCTAAAGACAAGCTCAGAGATTTATATGCTTTCTAGGCTTTTGGCTCCCAATTAGGAAGGTTTGGACATGTGCTGGCTGCCATTCTCCACAGGATCCCTCTGAGACTGGGGCATATGTGCCAGTCCGAAGCATGTAGTTTCTCCCTAGGAAGTGGACGTTTCAAACTGTAAAACGCGGGAGAGGAAAAGGTGGAAGGAGGAGAGAACAGAGAAGAAAAAAAACTAAGTGCATTTCCAACAAAAGATTTTAGATTTTAACCCAGGCCCATCAGTGCTATTGCTGAACAAAATACTGGGGGAGGTAGTGGCAGGAAGCATTCTGTTTATGCTTCTAAAGGCTATTTACCGGTTTAAGTAAGGGTGTTTGCCTTGTTATAAGCCTCAGTAAATTAGAGTACATTTTCATTTTCAGAAGTATCTTTGCATTTCATATAAGGGAGCCAGGTCCTCCAAACACCTTCATGTGCCTAATAGCACTAATCAAGTTCCTACCTACCTAAAAAGTAATTTGCCTTGAACATAAGCATATCAAGGATATAATTTATGAGATTTTAATTATTTCTTCCCTGCTGTCAGGTTAGCTGATTATTATAAATGCTTTCCAGTCATTTCTAGTGGAAACTAAATGACAAAAATGAAATACAGTACTCAACACTCCATATGGTGGGTCCGAGTCAAAGCAAAAGAGGGAAGTCTAAACTCCGGACTGGGGCAGTACTTGCTGAAATTTGCACCTTGAGAGTGCTTGATCTGTTAACTCAGTATATTGCATTTGAAAAGGCTGATAAGAATGGTTTTCCTTGTTCCTCTAGTGGCATCTCTTAATTTGTGGGGTTTTTTGTTTTTTTAGAGAGAGAGCACTGACTGAAAGCATGTGCATGCAGGGGATGGGAAGGGGGAGGGGGGGAGAGGGAGGGAGGGAGGGAGAGGGAGAGAGGGAGAGAGGGGGAGAGGGGGAGAGAGAGAGAGAGAGAGAGAGAGAGAGAGAATCTTAAGCAGGCTCTACACTCAGCATGGAGCCCCATGAGGGCTCCATCTCAGGACTCTGAGATCATGACCTGAGCTGAAATCAAGAGTCGGACACTTAACCAACTGAGCCATCCAGGCGCCCCAACATCTCTAAATTTCTTGGTTCCAAGTTCAAGATGAGGTCTTTCTTTTACAGCTTCACTTCAAAGATTTAGAATTGGAAAGGAGCTTTAGATTGCTTAGTCCAAAGTTGCATATAGGCCAGCTGAGTCATATCTGACCGACAGCTGTAGTTTGTCCATACTGTGTTATTTAGTCAAGTTGCCGAAAGTCATACTGATATTTCATATAAAATCCTATCTTGGAAGCTTCTCTTGAAAAGTTGGGGAATCTGGCAATACTGGGTCTGAATTCCAACAGTGAAACAATGGGCTGGAACTGTAGAGTAGCCACCTCCTTTAGGCAAATCATGCAGACTCTAGCTTGCCACACTACTCTCCATCATTTCTCTAACACTGAGACTTCCTTTTCATTTATCATCACACATGAAGCTACTGGTTTTCTCATACTGGGCCTGCTTCACTCATTTATGAGACCTGCCTGGCCTCTGTAAGCATTTGCATTTGAGACCCATGATCTAGCCCAACCGATTTATCATACAGATGAAGAAACTGGGGCCCAAGGCATCTTCAGAGATTTCACCAAAGCCATGCAACTAACTAGTCAATGACAGAGGGAGGACTAGACTCCAGGCCGCTGGAATTCCAGGCTACTCTAATGGAGCCTAATCAGTCCCTCCTGGTTTGAGCATATATTGATTTAAAAAAATTTTAAGGCAGGGGAGTTCCATCCTTGAACAGTTTC
>NW_027397130.1:0-6386 GCF_003265705.2 Callorhinus ursinus
TAGCCCAGAGGGCTCCACGCTCCTGGAGGCCGAGCTAGTGGCCACGGCCAAGGCCTCCAGTGGTGAGGGCACTGGGGGGTCTGAGAGGTGGCCCGGCACACCCTGACCCTGAAGCTCCATGGCTGCAGTGAGGTGTAAGGACTGGGAGGGAAGACCCGGTCAGCTCCCGTTCTGGCTCTATGGCTGCTACAGGGCTGCTCCCAGCCCCAACAGGCAATGTCTGTTTAGAACCAGAGAGAAAACCTTTTCCCTCAATTGTTCTTTTTAAAGATGGTTGCTCAGCATTGACACAGAAAAACATCTGACATAAAACTGGAGCCGTTCACAGCTGCAAATGACCCCGAAATGATCAAAATGTAGTGACCACAAAGAGAGGAACTTGTGCCCCCAGGCAGGCCTCCTGTGCACAGGGGTGGCTGGGGCGTTGGCGTGCCCATGCAAGCAGTGCTGGGCTCCACAGTTTCCCTCAAGGGGACAGAAGTAGGAATCTGCTCTGACAGCTCCGCTCAAGGCAGCACCCCCTGATGGAGACAGGGAGCAGCCCCTCGTGACTTCCAGATGTCCTGGTGATTCTTGGGCACAGACACAAATCTCAGCTTCTTCATGACCCAGGGAATGATGGGGGGCCAGCCCAGCAGCCTCGGGTCCTGCAGATCCTCCAGGGGACAGCCCAGCAGCCATGGGTCCTGCATGGCCTCTGGGGGCAGCCCCTCATGAGTTCTGTGTGTCCTGGTGATTCTTGGGCATGGCCCAAATCTCCCAGCTTCTTCATGACAGGGGCCAGCCCAGCAGCCACGGGTCCCACAGGTCCTTCAGGGGACAGCCCAATACCATGGGTCCCACAGCTCCTCTGGGGACAGCGCCTCATGAGTTCTGGGTGTCCTGGTGATTCTTGGGCACAGCCATGGATCTCTGCTTCTTCATGACCCGGGGAATGATGAGGGCAGCCAGCCCAGCAGCCGTGGGTCGCACAGGTCCTCCGGGGACAGCAACTTGGTGGGCCTGTGGTCCAGCAGGTACCCGTTCAGGTGGCTCTTATCGGGCCACACGGCCTCAATCCCATTGGCCCAGTTGACCACCATCGCCTGGTGACAGGTCAAGGTCAGTCGGGGAACCTCCACCGCCAATTCCCCAAAAAGGCCCCCATGTAGTAAAAGTTGCCCTGGTCCCTGGGGATGTGGGTCTGGGACTGTGGCCAGCACTCGTAGCTAAAGTCCTCATGGGCTGCCCAGTAGAAACCGGGGTGTGGGGTGCCAAAGAGGGGGAACAGGATCTCCATGCCCACGTGGTCCCAGAACTTCATTCCCGCATCCACGTCCACGCACACCAGGTCTTCCATGTCACAGAGGAAGCGCTGCTCGCAGAAGCGGCTGATCATCGCTCTGTGCCACATGGACACATCCTGCCAGAGCAGGACGCCACAGACCTCGACGACCACCACCCTCCGGCCCTCCCAGAGTGGCACACGGGGCACAGCAACCAGCTGGTCGGTGAAGACGTAGTAAGTGACCCCGTGTCCACCATGAGGACCACCACCCTCCGGCCCACCTGGAGGGGCACACGGGGCCCGGCAGCCGGCTGATTGGTGAAAACCTAGTAGGTGACCCTGTGCCCCACCATGAAGTGCTTCTCTGCTGTCTGCAGGAACAGCTCCAGGAAGACCACGTATCCACAGGGGCAGTGGACAGGGCAGGAAGAGGGTCACTGCCAGAGGCTGGCAGCAGGACCCCAGAGTTGGGGGCCATGGACGTGTGTACCTTCTTCAAGGGGGCAGGCCCTGGGCTGCTTTAAGCAACAGCCACCTCCTGGCCTTCCTGAGTGAATCTGTCAGCAGGACCTCCCTAATGTCTGTTCCCAGAGATGGGGGCCATGAGCACCCCATCTTCCAAAGAGGAGCCTGAGGCTTCGGAGGCTGGAAACCCATGCAGCTCCACAGTCAGCATGCTGGAGCCAGGAACACTCCCCCTGTGCTGAGCTCCTGGGCAAACCCTGCAGGTGCCCTCCACTGGCCACCCCCCCCCCTGCAGATCCCATCCCCACCTTCCAGGAAGGAAGCACCTTTGGGCACAGCCCTCATTTCTATGTCTTAGAGACTGGGTAGAATCAGCAGAGTCGGCCACCTGTCCCACTTTGCTTTGAGTGGGCTGCCGCTGGCCCCCACAGACCTGTCTCCACTTCCTGTAGGGTCCTCCCTGGAAGGCTACTGGGCATCCTGCTGACAAGGTGCTCAGTAAGCCACTGGTATTCCTAGGAGGGGTCACCCTCAAACTCTGCCACATCAGGAATCAGGTCCAGCCCGTGGACAGGGAAGGCAAAAGACGACACCAGGAAGAGAGGGGGCTTTCTTAGTCCCCAGCCTTGAATCCAAGGGTGTAAGCTTCCAGGTCCAGTCTACATCTCCTCAGCCCCAAAAGGTTCAAAGTCTTGTCTGACCATGTCCCATGGCTGGTCCCCCTTTAAGGGTACTCCCTGCTCCCCCCTATGAGGACAGCAACTCCCCCATTGTCAGCAAGTGTGGTGAGCCCCTCTGAGACTGATTTTTTTGTGCAGACGCTAAGGTTACTTCCCTGGGCCTGCCCCATACCCGGCACGTTAGTAAATCGCTCACACAGGGAAGGCGGGCACTACATTTAAATAGGGGATAAGCACACTCAACCAGCAGACATGAGTCAGGTCACCAGAGGGCAAGTCCAGACCCAGCCAATGGGGGAACAAGCCAGATATGAAGCAGGGGGATAGAAAGGTGATCCTGGCAGAGGGCACAGCAAAAGCAAAGGCTTGCAGTCAGGCCCAGGGCACATGTGGGATGACCACACACTTGGGTGGCCCACAGAAGGGTGGCTGTGGTGGAAGAGGTGAGGCTGGAGAGGACGGGCAGGGGGGGAGCAGACCACAGAGAGGCCCAAAGGTTATGTTCCAAAAATATCACTCTAGTTACCAGAGGAGAATGGGTTCTGTGCAGCAGAGGACAGGGAGACCCTAACGCTAACCCTAATCCCTAACTCCTAACCCTAACCACTACTACCAACCCCACAAAATCAGCAAAATACCTTCCTGTGCCTTTCTTAAAAGAGATGTAAGAAGCCAGATCAGAAGAATTACAAAACCAAGAGCTCATAAATAGACTGTGCACCCTAAGCAAGTGACTCTGCACAAACACCTCAAAGGTTATTCAATGGAGTGAAACAAGCAATGTTATACAGCACAATGAATTTTTAAATAAAAACATGTGGTCATATTAATTGATGCAGAAAATGTTCTAACCAAAGTCCAATGTCTGTTGCTGATATAAATACTCACAAAAGCAGGAATAAGGAGTAATTTTCTCATTAAATCTCCAGCAAACACCATGCTTAAGTCTGAAGATGGACAGCTCTACTCTGAAATCAGGAACAAGGACAAGATGCTGGTTTTCACCTGTTGCTCAATATTGGACTGAAAGTTCTACCCAGAAGGATAAGCCAAGAAAGAAGGCATCCACGTGTGAAAGGAAACACTAGAACTCTGTCTATTCAGAGACCAGGGATGACATCATCTTATATAGAGCTTCCAAAAGAATCAACAAAAAATGATTACAGCCAGTTACCTAATTCAGCAAAGTTACAGGACAAACTATCAATACACAAAAATCTCTCTTATTTGTATACACTAGCAATGAATCATCCAAAAAGGAATTTAAGAAAACAATTCCATTTTAGGGAACATCAACATTAACCAAATATTTAGGAATAGATGTAATCAAGGTGCACGTCTTGTACACTGAAAGTTACAAAACATTGCTGAAAGAATGTAAGGGAAACCTAAATAATTCTGAAGACACCTCATGGTGATGAAAAGATATACTATTGATAAGATGGCAATAGTACACAATGCAATGTGGAAATTCACTGTGTTCCCAAGAAAATTCACAAAGGCCTTTGGGAAGAAATGCACAAGCTAATCCTAACAGTCATATGGAATTTCAAGGGACCACAAGATAGCCAGAACAATCTTGAAAAAGAAAACCAAAGGTGAAAGGTCAAACTTCCAAAGTTCAAATCTTAATACAGAGCAACAGTCAAGAAAACGTTGTGATACTGTCGTAAAGGTATGCATTCACCCTGAAGCAAATAATACATTATATGTTAATTAATTGAATTTAAATTTAAAAAGTTTTTAAATAAATAAATAAAATAACAATTTTTATTGTTATGCATACCCTTTTAAAAAGGTATGCATACAGATCAGTGGGATTTAACTGAGACCAGAAATAAACCCCTTCTTCTATGGTCCACTGAATTTTGACAAGGGTGGACAACAATACGTTGGGGGACAATTGGTTATCCATGTGCAGAGGAAGGAAACTGGACCCTTACCTCATACCACATAGAAACATTAGCTCAAAATAAGTAAAGGTTTAAATGTAAGAGGTAAAATTATAAACTCTAGAAGAAATAAATGGGGATAAATCTTCATAACCTTGGATTTAGCAATGCTTTTAGCTCTGGCACCAAAGCATAAGAAAAGAAAGAAAAAATAGATAAAATAATATCCTCAAAATTAAAAATCTTTTCAGCACGCCTGGGTGGCTCAGTCAGTTAAGCATTTAACTTAATTCTGGCTCAGATCATGATGTCAGGGTCATGATATCAAGCCCCATGTCAGGCTCCACGCTGAGCGTAGGGCCTGCTTGAGAGTCTCTCTCCCTCTCCCTCTGCCCCCGACCGATTGCACATGCTCTCTCCCTCCCTCTTAAAAAAAAAGTAAAAAAAAAAAAAATTACAAATCTTTATACATCAGAAGTGACTATCCTGAAAGTGAAAAGACAGCCCCCAGAGGGAAATATTTGTACATGATGTATCTAGTAAGAGTCTGTTGTCCAGAATATGTAAAGAGCTTTTACAACTCCTCAACAAAAAGACAACCTAGTTTTAAAATAGACAAAGGACTTGGATAGACCCTTCTCCAGAGAAATCATGGGGAGTTGGGTGTTTAATGCATACAGAGTCTCCCTGAGGGAGAATGAAAATGTTCTGGAGGATGAGGTACAACCGTGGGAACTCAGCTAAGGCCAGAGCATTGTGTACCTAAAATGTTTAGGTGGTAAAGGTTATTTATGTTTAGTCACGGTGAAAAAGTGGATGAAGGACTGATGCATGTCACCACGTGGATGGACACTGAAAACAGCCCAAGTGACAGAAGCCAGACAGAAAATACCACTCAGGTTAGAGCCGTCTGTAAATGGCTCGAAATCCATCCTTAAATCCTTAAATCCATCAGGGTTGTGCAAATACGGGAAAGTCTCAGAGCAGCTCCAGGAAAAGAAAACTGGATCTGAATGGAAAAGGACATTTTGGATGTGGGGCAGGTGGTGGCAGTGGACGTGGGTCTGTGGTCTGGGTTATAATGTGGAGACTGTAATGATTTCCTCATTTACGGGTATGTGGTGGTTCCACGGGACAGTGTCCCTGTTTGGGGTAAAACGCACTGAAGCACCCCGTGTGAAGTCGTAAATGTGGTAAGGAGACGACAGCTGGGGTCTGAGTGTGGAGATAAAGCGTATTTGTGCTGCGGTGACAGGTTGACCGCACTCTGAAATCACCGCAGAGTCCACGGCTCTTCAAACCACCACGTCAGCACCAGGTCACGGAAGCAGAGACGACATCAAACTGTGATGGAGCCCGCGCCCTCCCAGACCCGGTTCCCCCACCGCGGAGAGCCCACTGGCCCTTGAAGGAGGCCACATGGTAGCGAGAGACTCGTGGGAGGATTAAATCAGCAGCCCCTGTGTCTTGGGTGCAGTAGAAGCAGTGGAATCTGGAATTCCCATTTTCCACAACCCTCCCCCAAAACCTGGTTAGAACTGTGAAAATGCAAGAAGGGCACCTCAGGAAAGTGGACTGGGGACGCCAGCGGGGAGGCCAGAGGGGGGAGCCCGCCGCTCAGGGTCAGTGACGGGAACGACCGTCAGTTACAGACCCAGGGTCGGAAGCCTCCACGGGAGACACCCATCAGTCACAGGCCCCGGAGCGGAGGACGCCGGTGTCCGCTCCTCCAAGAACTCCACGCTCCCTGCGGCTCCGCGGGGGCGAGCCGCCGTCACCCCGAAGCCTGCTTCTCTCCGGCGGACTTCCCTTCGGAACAGCGCTCCCTGCTTCCTCCTCCTTCTCCACGACATACTGTTCCTCTCCTTCCTTTCTTGTCCGCGATGTGGCCGGAGCTGGCTTGTCCCGGATGGCAAGTCTCTGCTCTTCCGAAATAAACCCATTTTGCTGGTAAAACGACCGGCACTTTCAGTTTAAGTTCAACAGAACGAATAAATTCGATAAGTTGGCAAGGAGCAAAACCAATAGACAAAAATCCGGTGCATTTCCAGGCGCTCCTCACACCCCATCAGGACGAGACCC
>NW_027397130.1:6396-38869 GCF_003265705.2 Callorhinus ursinus
CGCCGCCCCACGTTCTCTAGAAGCCTCCACAGCGGGTCCTGAGGAGGACGGGCTCCTGTCAGCGTGGACGCGACCCACGGCCCCCAGAAGCCTCCACCTCAGGTTCCCGGGAGGTCCGGCTCCTGTCACGGCGGCTGCGCAGGCGGGCTCTGGGCTCCGGGCGGGAGCTGGGGTGGTGCGCCCTCTGCAGGCGGGGGAGGCAGTGCAGGACAAGGTGAGCTCAGTGTTCAGTGGAAGCACCTGCTCGCTCCTGGGGTCCAGCTGAAGCCACTAAATTCTGAAAATTCAAGCTGAATGGACCCCAATATCCCCCAACTTCTCCAAAAATAGCCAAGGAACAATTACTTGGAAACAACATGGAATGACAAGAGTCCCTGACCCACACAGTGCCACTGAACCTGCCCCTGCCCCTGACTGAACAAGACTCTGACCTAAACTTGACCTCAAGCCTGGCCCTGACCCCAGCCCAAGACCCTAACTCTAGCCCCCAACCCGAACAATGTTCACAATAATCAAAAAGTAGAAACCATGCAAATGTCCATCAATGGTGAATGCATAAACAAAGTGTGGTTAAGGCTTTGTGTCTGGGTTCAGGTTCAAGTTTGAGTCAGAGTTCTAGATCAAGGTTTGGGTTTAAGATCAGGGTGAGGATTTTGGTTGAGGGTGAGGGTAATGGTTAGAGTTTAGGGCTTATGATTAGGGGTTTAAGACTTAGGGCTTAGGGGATAAAGTTCAAGGTCAAAATTTGGGTTTGGGTCCTTGCTGGGGTTTAGGTTCAGGTTTCAGGACTCAGAGTTCTGGTTCAGGGTTTGGGTTCGTGGTTCAGGGCTTGGATTCAGGGCTTGGGTTCAGAGTTCGGGTATGGGGTTCAATTTCAGGTTTGGGATTCAGGGCTCCACTTTGGGGTTTAGGGTCACATTGGGTTTCAGGGTTAAAGTTAGGGGTTAGAGTTAGGTTTAGGGATTACATATATCCTTCAGTTGTCATCATGGACACAAAATTTCTAGCTGAAGTTTCTAAATTTGAAATCTATCTAGTCTGGGTGTCAGGAGCTTGTTCAGAATTTAGGGCCATAGTAACAGCCTACCAACAGCCTTCTGATCCTAGAGTCTCCCAGTCACCCAGAAGCTGTTTTTTTCTTGATTCAAACATATCCTTTGCACAGAAGGGTGAGCTGCTGCCAAATTTGGGATGATTTCACAATGGTAGAGGTGTGAAACCAAATATTGTGGAAATGTTCATAGAAAATGAAACAGGAGACAAATAATTTGTCAACTCCTGATTCTTCCACAATAACAAAGACCAAGTTCCCAATAGAATCTGATAATATTCCCGAGGAAGGACTATGGTACTCATTACCAATACCAAAAGGGGGCCCCCTCCCCTGGTTTACACTAAGAATCACAGGAGGATACTTCCTATTTTGTTGTCAAAAATAAAATTTTATTATTTGGATGTTCCCGTGTACATTTGTGGAGGCATTGCCGACATTTTCCATTCTCAAATCTTCATCAACATATGGATAAAATGCAGACAACTTTGTAATGCACTGCTCATTGGAATACCAAGTACAAGGAGGGCTATTAGAAGTAATAAAAATATATCTACTATTAAACTCAGAAGAAGCACTCTTTACGGGCACTTAATGAGGGTCCCTAGCCATAAGATCTAACATCTCATCTTATGGAATCCACCCATAAAAATCATCAATAACAATAGCCTGCCGACAACTGTAACCACCTCACCAGTTACCTATAGGCTTGTGATACACACTCCAACTGCTAGAGACACACTTCTCAGCAGCAGAACAGGACTTGCCCACTCCCGGGGGACCAACAGTTACAGTGACGTAAAAAAATCCCACTCCTGGGGCGCCTGGGTGGCTCAGATGGTTAAGCGTCTGCCTTCGGCTCAGATCATGATCCCAGGGTCCTGGGATCAAGTCCCGCATCGGGCTCCCTGCTCAGCGGGGAGCCTGCTTCTCCCTCTGCTTCTCTCTCTCTCTGTCTCTGTCTCTCATGAATAAATAAATAAAAAAAAAATCCCACTCCTTGGAAATCCCAGCCGTTAGGACAAAGGCACAGAAACCACACCCACAACTTAATAAAGGACAGGCATCTCATTAGCCGGATGCTGCAGATCACCACCCCTCTCACGAAGTCACTCCACAGCGGACTCCAGATCTGTGCTCTCCCCAGGATTGCAAGGTGTGCCACATTCTTCCAATACTCCATCCTTAGAACAAAACCTTTAACTGTCCTCGTCAGTCCTGTGCACAGGCTCACAGTGAGCCCTGCGAAAGCCAGACACCTTCTTGAGAGCACTCAGCCTCTCACGCCTATCCTAGCAGATGGGGGTGCTGTTCTCCCCGACTTCTGTACCAACTAGAAAATACTTTGAACAAGTCTTGCCATACTCCATGCAAAAGGCATGTTCTTCATCTGCAAAATTATTGACGGTGAAACACCATGGATTCCTCAAACCTTCTTGAACCTGGGTAAATTGTAGATACAGGTTGGCCAGAGCTATTATCCCCAATCCCCATACCCCCCCCCACACACACACCCCTACCTTGTGCATTCCAGACCAGTTTCCAACAACTTTGCTCATTCTCAGCCATTGTCTCTGCAGAATAGTAGAGTAGTACCAAGGTGCCGGGATTGAGGTGCTAGGTACTAAGCCAGCACCTTGGACCCACTCACTACCAGAAATCAATACTCATTTTATCAATAGATGCGTCACAGAAGACGCTGCTACCATAGCGGTTAGAAAAGTCATTACAACAGAGAAACTAAACCTGTACCAATCTCCACGGCCCCACTCCCTGGCCCCAGGGATTGGCTCATCCATGGGCACGTGACCTGGTCCCAGCCAGTGAGGTGGCAGGAACCTCCCGGGTCTTGGCCTGCAGAGGAAAGCATGGGGTGGACCACCCAGGCCAGGGGCTTTTCCATCACGACTGCAGAAGTGGCCTAGGCCAGGCCCGTGCCAGCGCCACAGAGGGCCCAGGAAGCCAGGGGCTCGATAACATTGCTGGGGACTGAATCAAACTCGTCCTGAAGCCCACACGTGTTAGATTCTCCACTGACTCACAAGAACCATAAATGTGCTCACAATCTTGGCCAGAACAAGATGACCGTCTGTGTGGTATATAACCCGCGAGATATATCCACCAGTCAATGGGGACATATTCAGCAAAACAATACCTACATGTACTTCAACCACAGACAAACATCTCATGGGAAGCTCGAGGCATTCAGATAAATGCAGGGGAGTTCCTGAGGCCTTAATTGTTGGTCAGTCTCGCTATCATCTTTCCTTTCAAGTTTAGGGGCCGGGATCAAGCAGGTTTGATCCCAGTGTATGCCCACGCTGCCATTTGAAAATAAGAGCCCTCTCCCCCACCGTCCATCAGGTTGCAAATCTGGGGTGTGGGAAAACTACCATCCATGGGCCAAATGTGACCTCCCCCTGTATTCTGTAAATAAAGTGTGGCTGGAACCTTAGTTATGGACAGTCTGTGGCTGCTTTCTAGCCACAATGCAAGAGTGGAGTCATCGTCAGAGAGACCACATGGATTGCAATGCCTAACAGAAAATCTTTACAGAAGACTTTATATAAAACTCTGTGCCGATCCCTGTTCTAAAAGGTAATATTATCGTGTCACTCCTTTGACTAGAACGTAGCGCCTTCTGGGTAAAAACTAATTTCTTTACCCCCGTAGTCAGGGACTTCCATCATCTTAGCCAGAACTCCGTATCCATCATCCTCTATTTATACCTTTAATGGCACAACTACATGTCTGCTGCCCAGTGGGACTTCACTGTAGTTTACATGGTAGTGATGCTCAGAAACAGAGGTGTAAGTGTGAACGTGTGAGTGAGTGTGAGCGTGTGTTGACTCTGTTAGCCACAGTATGCAAGTAGAACACAATGCAGTGGCACGCTTTCTGTCTCACAGTGACGGCCACGTTATGTGGTTACATAATGATATCAGAAGGAATCCACCTTCATAGAACCAACTTCGTCTGGGAGGACTCTCAAAACCCTTGTCCTGGGCACTATGCTCCACTATGGCTGGGGGCACACAGAGGGACAGAGACTCACCCTGCCCATCAGGGTTTTGAAGGAGGTCTGCTGTTCCAAGACAAAAGATCCCAAAACCATTCATCCACCTATCAACCAGCCAGGCAGCTGTGAAGGAGATCTATTCATAGCAGAAAGGAAAGGCTGAGAGACAACATATGACAGCATATTGTGACAAGTGCCACTACAGGGGACGCTCAGGAGGACTGGGGGTGTGCAGAGCTGACCAGAGCAGGGGACAGGGGGCTGGGAATGCTCCAGGACGATGATCACGGCTATGTCACTACAGGGGACGCTCGGGAGGACTGGGGGTGTGCAGGGTTGGCCAGAGCAGGGGCAGGGGGATGGGGAATGCTCCAGGAGGATGTCACAGTTGTGTCCTTCTGTGGCTACATGTGTCAGTGTGACAGGGCATTGGCCAGACAGGAAATGATGGGGGGAGGGGGAGGTGTCGCTGAAGGCAAAAGTTCAAGTAATGAGATTTCTTCAGGTACAATTTCATTTTACATGCTTATATGAGTCCCTAAAGCTGGTTGTGTATAACATGAAGTATGTGCTTTGCCATTTCTTTCAAGTCTGAGGTACTGGGCGCAGAGCACACTTGATACTTATTTTTGTTACTTTCATCGTATGGTGACTTTTCTTGCCTTTGTATCCGACCCAAGGACAGGGAACAAAGTCAACACAGATCTGCACACTTTGAAATGTCAAC
The DNA here is from genome assembly GCF_003265705.2 of Callorhinus ursinus. Taxonomy (NCBI): domain Eukaryota; kingdom Metazoa; phylum Chordata; class Mammalia; order Carnivora; family Otariidae; genus Callorhinus; species Callorhinus ursinus. Next base: position 11,194 of record NW_027397130.1, read on the forward strand.
AGAAATCTGCAAACCCAGGTTCTCACAGGAGCTAAAGGTTAAGGACCAGGGTGACACAAAGGGGAGGCAGATAGCAAGTAACCAACAGAAGATGTCATGTGTCTGAGTTGGCCACCTTCTCTACCTGTCGGAAGGAAGCCATGCCTGACAGGAGGGAGCCACACCTGGACCTGGTCTCTCTGGGCTGCCCTTGAGCATAGCAGAGGTTGTGCTGAGCTGGGTGTGGGTGTCGGGGGAGATGGGCAGTTGGCCACAGATGCTACCTGCCAAGTACCTGTAGGACCAGCTCCCGGTCCTCAGCTAAGGTTAAACAATAATTATGTTTAGTTACATATTTACTGTGACAGGAAAGGTGCTCACTGCTTTGAGTGACTATATTCTCTCCCATTTTATGTTTTAAAAACACTTCATGGCGTTATGACTGACATACAAAAAGCTGTACATAATTAATGTATTCAACTTGACCCTGACCCTAACCCTAATATCAAGTTAAGATATACTCTGATTTAGAATATGGCTCATAAATTATTTGATGGTTATTAGGAGCTAGGGGATCCAAGGGCCAACCTTATTCTATCTTATTCTCCCTTGAATTTGGTAGGTTGAAACACATTCCGCCGTGTGCTATCTGAAGAGTGGCCACACGGGGGCAACAGTGAGTAAACATTAGCGCAAACGAGGCTCAAAAAGGGGAATGGGAGTTGCAAGAAGCAGGCTGGAGTAGTCAGCGGGTGGGGGCTGTCTCATGGAGGAAGTGACCAGGAGACTTGTCACTGGTTACAACAGTGCAGCATCAGGGTATGCGCTCTGCCTGACCCGCGACCCCCAGGGGCACTGGGGGCATTCTAGCTCCAGAGGATCTACGGAATGCAAATCAGCCTGAGCCTAGCCTCCGTGGTCTGTCTTCTTTGCTCCTGGGTGTGGCTCTTTCTCTGCTCCCTGAGGCTGTTGATTATCACTTTGTTTTCCTCCAAACTGCACTATTTTGTGTGGGTTCAATACTGTTAGTTGACACAAATTCTTTCTGAAAATAAGTGGAATATAAATCATACTTGTTTCCTAAGTAGATCTGAACATATTCAATAATAACAGCCTTTTTCCAGGCCCGTGGGTCTTCCTCTGCTCGCCTTAAGAGTAACTCCGAGAATTTTTAAAATATATTATACTTTTAACAGTTTAAAAGAATTAGTTTGTTTATTTTAAAAATTCAACAAAGTCACACTTGTACTTATCTATAAAATGATCTGTAAACATTGAATGAGCAAGGTTTTATAGATGAAGGAAAAAGTCAAGGTCAGGGTTGAGATTAGGATGTGTGAGGTTGAGGTTCAGGGTTAAGTGTACCAGGATCATGGCCAAGGTGAGGGTCAAGATCAGTGTCAGAGTGAAGTTGGTCAGCAATCTCTGCCCCACAGCCCAGCACCGTGTGCAGCTTTTGCAGATGCCACTTCCTGAAATGCTCCCCTGTACGGTCTACCTCCCTCACCTGCTTGGAGTCCTCAGGGCTGCGTAATCCTCCCTGTCCACCTCCACGGGGATTCAAGTGTCACGAAGGCAGGGATCTTGGAAGAGAATGTTTTGTATATTGATGAATTCCAAGCACTCAGAAGAATCTGTGGCACAGAGTAGGTGCTCAATTTAAAGCTTGTTTAATAAGCAATGAGTATCCCTTAAGGTATTTCTGGAGGGGAAAAAGTACATCTGGAAATAAACCGTTCACAGTAGTTCTCTCTGTGGAAGAATTACAAGGAAATTTCATGGTTGACTTGACACATGTCCATATTGTTTCAAATTTTAAAAAATTAATGTTGATTACTTTATAATGACCAAAAATGGATTTTTCCACTTTGAGAGACAACAAAGAACTCCAGGTAAAGTTCCTGGTAAAGTGACAAGAGACTCATTGCACTATGGCTATCACCCAAACCTCAAACAACTGGCAGCCTTTTGGGGAGCCTTGGAGGGAGCATCTTCGAAGAAACCCTACTCTAGTTCTTTTCTCTAAGGAGGAAAGACAAACCAAGAGGCAAGACAACACAGAAGGTCTATTTATTCAACAGCAGCTTTGAAAAGGAATCCTCGAGACAGTGAGGGGACGTAGTTCCCCATTTCTACTTCACTCCTTTCCCACACGGTTCTGTCCTTCGTAGGCTACAGCCTGATGCAGAAAAGGGGACTGCCTTAGATGTACTGATACACGACCTTGGAGGGCACAGTCTGGAGGTGCAGACGGACGGGACATTTGTAAAAGTGGGACAGCAGAGTCTCACTGTAGCCCACCAGGAAGTAGAACTTGTGTGCGGGCAGCTGCCTCAAGACCAGGACACAGATCTCCAACTGGTTAGCCCAGCGCTTTAGGATCAGCTGGTCGACCAGACACCCTGGGAAGGGGCCCAGCATGAACTTTCGGAGGAAAACATCCTCCACTGTTCGCTCTGCAGCATGGTTCTCCCCATCCAGGTTACCTGAAAGGAGAAGGGCACCTCGAAGACTCAGGAGAAACTCCAGAAGTAACATCCAAAAGTCTGGGCACTCAATTCCACTCCCACCCCCACCCTGGCTTCTTCTTTCTTCTTCTACAAGTGGAATAAAAGGAATAACACTTTAAAGTTCAAATTACATTATTTCATGACGTTCACAAACAAATCCTGTGAAGTAGGAATTATTGGTTATCCTGGTTTTACAAAAGGGAGGACTGCGGCCTTCGCAGGGCACAAAACTCAGATGACCCTCTCCTGTCTAGCCTTCCCCACTCTTTCTGGACGTTTACAGAAGCACTGGCCATCCCTTGGCCCAGAGAGATGAGGCCAGCAGCTACTTCTGAGACTGGGGACATGAGCTCTCTCACCATCCAGGGCCGTGGCCTCAACCAGTGGATTCTCAGTGTAGATCCTGAAACTCCTACACCTCGTACAGTATGCCTGAAGAGTCTCCACACCCAGCCCAGACCTCCACACCCAGCCCCAGATCCTGAAACTCCTACACCTCGTACAGTATGCCTGAAGAGTCTCCACACCCAGCCCCAGACCTTAGAACCAGGACCTGAAAAGGGTGGGGGACAGGAATCTGTATTTTAAGTTCTCTAGACAGATGGATCTCAAAACACCCAAGTTGAGAAGCCTCATACTGAACAAAACACAGCTGATTCTCCTTAGTTCCCAGTAGTTTTGTTCTATAAAGTCACCATGAGCAATGAGTTAGGGAACACTGAACCCTTGCTCCTAGGGGATATAAGGGGTTTGGTTTCTGCGTGCCCTTGGTTAAGACACATCAATATATAACCTTGTTTCATGTGTGTTTCTGCTTAAAGACCCCTTGTTTAATACACACGACCGATTAACACTGAACTCTCTGCTAACAGCATCGTAACTCGTGCATGAAGAAAGCTTACCTAACATGCATATTTTCTCCCCAATGTACATCACACCCTTCTTGTGCTTCACACTTCATCATTAGGGCTATTTTAAGGCAGCGAAGTCACCGACAAAAAGCACAAAACTGTAAACATGGGGCACTAATGGATCTCGAAAAGAACACTTGCTTAGAGCATGAGCAGAAACAAGAAGGCAGCACCCCCAGCAGGGAAGGTGTGTGCGGGGTGCCTGCTCTGCCCACATCCCATGATTCACGAGTATGAAACCTGAGAATGAAAACCTCTGAATGAAGAGGAGTTGAATCAAGCCTCTCGCACGTGTTTATCTGGTGTTTGTGTGATAGCCATGACTGAGAACTTCATCCCCGGGGCCCCCAGCACCACAGCCCCTCGCCTGTGTGCAACAACTGCCAGCCTTTGCAGTGGGCGATGTAGTGAGGTGCTTGCACCCCCTTGTACGTCACTGGCTTGTCCCCTTTGCCCATTATGACTCGGGCCGCCTGGTTCTAGGAGCACAGAGGGGCCATGACTCTGCACACCTGCCAAACTAAGCCAAGGTCCCCTCATGTCCCCAGCCCCTGCGCCCTTCTGCCCCAGGACAACCATACCCATCCCACCATCCTGGCCCCTCCACCCCCGGATTCTCCACCTCCCAGCCCTTCTGACCCTGGCCCCCAGGCCTCACCCCCGGGGTCCCTGCCCCCCAGCCTCAGGCCCTAAAGTCCCCCACCCCTGGACCCTGGGTCCTTACACTCTCAGTCCTTGGCACAGGGACCCTAACCCACACATTCAGTGCCCCCCTGAATACAAACCTTAAGACTGACCCTCACCCTATCCCTCCCCATCAAATCAGCCCTCTGGGGAGGTCTCCACACTGCTAGCAGATAGGACCCTACAGGTTCCTGGGCCCTAACCGTAACCCTAGTCATGGCTCTGGCACTACACAGGCCCAAAGCCTAGTTCCGAAAAACACCTGGGGACACCTGACCAACACCAGAGCACTCAGCCAAGCACACAGAAGGAGCTTGTGCCATTTTGAAGACAGGAATGGAACTACTGTAGAAGGATTCTGAATGAAAACCTAAGCCAACCCACACATTCAGCCCCACCCTCAACAAAATCCCTAAACTTGACCCTCACCCTAACCTTCATCCTCAACTCAGCCCTCTGGGAAGGTCTCCACGTTGCCAGCAGATAGGGGCCTCCAACTCCTGGGGCCTAACCCAAACCCTAGTCATGGCTCTGGTATAACCCAGGCCCAAACCCTGGTCTGAGAAACAAGGGATTTAACACCTGAACAACACCAGAAAAATCAGCCAGCAGCACAGAAGAAATTGTACCGATGGAAGACCGGATGGGGCTACAGCAGGATGATTCTGAATGAAAACCTAAGCAAACCCACACATTCAGCACCCTCCTGAACGCTAACTCTAAGCTTAATCCTCACCCTAACACTCGTCCTCAACTCAGGCCCCCTGGGCGACCACCACACTGCTGGTAGATAGGACCCTCCCATCTCCTGGAGCCTAACCCTAACCCTAGTCATGGCTCAGAGACAAAAAGGACATCATACCATTTGAAATACCAGAATGAAGCTAGTGCAAAGGATACTGAATGAAAACTGAAGCCAACTGACACATTCAGCCCCAACCCTAGAACACAAATCTCTAAATCTGATCCTCACCCTAACCCTTGACCTCAATTCATACCTCCAGGGAGGTCTCCACACTTCGGGAAGATTGAACACTTCATGCTCCTGGTTCCCAACCCTAAGCTTAAGCCTACCCCTAACTACCCCTAACCCTAACCTTCATCCTAGCCTGTAACCGCTAACCCCTAAATCTCACCCTCACACCTAACCCTCACCCTTACTCTAATCCCTCACCCTCACCTTAACCTTAACCCCCAATTCTAACCTCTAACCCTAACCACTAAACCTAACCCTAACCCTAGCCCCAATATAGCTGCATTTCTCAAGCTTCTATCATGCCCATCCCTGGAATTCCCTTTGCTGCAGCCATGAAATGGGTGACAATCAGTCCCCACGTCTGCTTACTCTTTGCTGAAGTCCTGAGCTTCTGCAGCAATGAAGGCTCCCAGGTGTCTTATTGAAGGTACCATGATCAGCATGCTGGAATTAGTCCTTGCAAGGGTTCAGTTTCCTCCAGCTCCATCTTCAATGGGTTTATACATATTTATGTACATTAGTGCTGGAAATAGCCAGATGTCATGTACCCCGGTAACCCATTCCTGTGAACCAGCCTCTCCAGACATTTGCCTTGAACCAGGGGAGTGGTGGTGCAGTGGGTGTCCTCCAAGCCTGTGGAGCTTTGGTTGGTTCCAAACTATCTGCATAGCCTCCGGCCAGGGGGAGATCACCACCCAAAAATCTTTCTGAGGTCCAAGCTAAGTCCTGGTCCAGGTCTTAACCAGTAATTAAAGCTCCCAGGTGTCTTAGTGAGGGATACCCCTGTAGCCCAACAGGCTGAGTCCTGACAAGGCAGTCCAACCTCCACCAGCTGTATCTTTAGAGAGAATATACATTTTTTTGTAGGGCAGGACTTAGAATAGGCAGGTGTCTTGTACCCCCAACAGCCCACTTCCGAGACCCAGCTTTTCAAGATACTTCCCCTGTTCCAGGTTGCTACCTGGACCTCTATAGTTTGTATATATGCAGTATGCACTTCATCAGCCTGCCTTGGGCAGCTGGGGCCCTCCAGGCCTGTGGAAGTGCCAGCAGGTCCAAAACCATCTGCCTACTCACCTGACCATTGGGATCAAAACCCTGCAAATATTTCTGTGGCAGCAGCTTTAAGCTCATGAAAATCAGTCCCAATTTGGACTGGCTGCCTGCTTAAATTCCCGGCTTCTCAGCACCCAAGGCTCCCAGATGTCTCTTAGGAAGGTAAGGCCAGTCAATCCAGCTGCACCCTGGCAAGGAGGTACACTGTCCTCCAGCTCAGCCTTCAAAGGGAATAGGTACATTTGTGTTGGTTCAGGCTTGGAAATACGTAGACTCCACATACTCCCAACAGCCTGCTCCTGAGACCAGGGTTCTCCTGAAGTTTTTGTTGTACAGATTAACCCTAACCCTGGCTAAATCAAACCGTGTAGGACATGTGTGTGCAGTATGCAGTGATCAACCAGTCTTGTGTGTCCAGGGCCCTACAAGCCAGTGTAGTTTGGACTATCAACAACAAAGTGCATGACTTTCTGAAAGGAGGGGGCACACCCCTGAAAATCGTTCCATGGTGGCAGATTTCCACATTTGGACTGATTGCGCAATGGGGATGCTGATTTGCACAGCAATCAGTACTCCCAGCTGTTTTATTGGAGGATTACCCAGCAAGTCTAAGGAGCCCCAAAATGGCAAGGAATTGCAGTTTCCTCTGGCTCTTCCTTCAGGCGGAATATGTACTATTTGAGTGGGACAAGTCTTAGATTTAGGCAGACAGCAGGTGTCCCAAATAGCCTGTTCCTGGAACAAGGCCTCTCCCTACAGCTGCCCTGTTCCAGGTCCCTATATCTCTTACACATGCACACTACAGACTTCTTCAGCTAACCAGCACCCTACAGGTATGTGGAACCAGGGCTAGTCTCAAACCTCCTGTAGAACCTCTTGGGTAGAGGTATGCACCCCAGAAATTTTTTTCTCAGGCAACAACTTTAGACTTACAAAGTCACACCATATTTCGACTGGGGTCCCCAGCTGCTACAGCAATCAATAACACCAGATTTCTCTTCTTGGAAGACAGTCTGAATTCCCTAACCCTAACCATAAACCTAACCCTAACCCTGGCCCCGGCCCCAACCCCGAACTTGACCCTGACCCCAATCCTAAACCCTAACCCTAACCCTTACCCTCAGCCTCAACCTCCTCAGTAGATTTCCACCACACCAACAGGGCTCCAATATACTAACAGTGGATTGCAAATAAGATAGCTCTAGGACACACATTCTAGAAAAACCAAGAGACAACAAGGGACAAAAATAAGGACACCACAGACATGCCAAAAGGTAAAAACAAACTGTGAAGGGACAAGGCACTATAAAGAAGCAGACTCCGATATAAAGCAGATATTGGCATTATCAGAAAGGAAATTTAAAATAAGTAAGATTAATATGTTAAGAGCGCCCCTGGAAAAATTAGATAATGTGCAAGAAAAGATGGGTAATGTAAATAGAGTCATGCAACCTCTGAAAATTATCAAAAAGATGTGCTAGAAATGAAAAAATACACTAACAGAAATGAAGACATCTTGCAACGGGCTCATCGAGATACTCAACTTGGCCAAGGAAAGAATCAATACAGTTGGAAAATATGTCAACAGAGTTTTCCAAGCTGAAATACAATGAGAAATTAAAAAAAAGAAACCCAGAACATCCAAAAACTGTGGACCAATATGAAAGATTAAATAAACACGGACTTGGAATAGTAAGAGAAAGAGAAAACTGAGCAGAATAAATATTTGAAGTAATAATAGCTAAGAACTTTCCAAAATGAACAACAAACACCAAATCATATGTCCAGGAAACTCAGAGAATGAGGACAAACACCAAACACACCAATTAATCCTAGGTATATAGGGGTAATAATAATAAAAAAAGACAAAGAGAAAATCTTGAAAGAAGCCAGAGAAATACAACACACCTATGGAGGAATAAAGACAAGAATTACAGTGGACTTCTCATCAGAAACCATGCAAGTGAGCGAGAAGATAGTGGAATGAAATATTTAATGTGTTGAAAGGAAAACCATATACAGTGAAATTATCCTTCAAAAGTCATCAAGAAACATTGCCTCAGACAAAAACTGATATCATTAGTTGCCAGCAGACCTGTCCTAAAAAATATTAAAAGGGGTTCTCAGGCAGAAGAAAATTTATTTACCTCAGAAACTTAAATCTACATAAAGAAATGAAGAACATCAGTGCAGAAATTAAATGAAGGTAAATAACCTTTTATTTCTTAGTGTTAATCTCAAACTGCTTATTTATAGCACTAGTAATAGCAATAAACTAGGTGATTACAGCATCTGTATAATGCAGGACAGCAATGCCACAAAGGATGGAATACTCTGATATAAGGTACCTGCACTAGGTGTCATGTAGTCATCATTTTATTTAAAGGTAGGCTTAGTTTAAAATGTATATTGCAAGTTCTAAGGCAACCACCAAAATATTTTTTACAAGACATTTAAAGGGAAAGGGGCGCCTGGGTGGCTCATTTGGTTGGGCAGCTGACTCTTGATTTCAGCTCAAGTCATAATCTTGGGTCCTGGGTTCGAGCCCCATGTCAGGCTCCATGCTCAGCGTGGAGTCTGCTCAAGATTCTCTCTCTCCCTCCCCCCACCCCCCACCCCCGGCTCGCACTCCCTCTCTCTCTTTCTTTCTTTTTTTTTTTTAAAGATTTTATTTTTATTTATTTGAGGGAAGAGGGTCAGAGGGAGAAGCAGACTCCCCGCTGAGCAGGAAGCCCGATATGGGACTCGATCCCGGGGACTCCAGGATCATGACCCGAGCCAAAGGCAGCCACTTAACCAACTGAGCCACCCAGGCGCCCTTTCTCTCTTTCTAAAATAAATAAACGTTTAAAAAAATAAGACATTTAAAGGGAGAGATAAAATGGACTCCTTAAACGCCCAATTGAAACTAGAGAAGGCAGGGACACCTGGGTGGCTCAGTTGGTTAAGCATCCGCCTTTGGCTCAGGTCATGATCTCAGGGTCCTGGGATCGAGCGCCACGTCGGGCTTCCTGGTCAGTGGGGAGCCTGCTTCTCCCTCTCCCCATCCCCTGCTTGTGCTCTCTCTCGCTTTCTCTTTCTCTCAAATACATAAAATCTTAAAAAAAAAAAAACTAGAGAAGGCAAAAAAAAAAAGATGGAATCACAGAACGGCAAAGAATGGACATCAGTAACAAATATGATACATATTAATCTGATTAGATCAATAATATCTTTAAATACACCAATTAAAAGATTGTGAAAGTGGATAAAGGAACTTGATCCAACATTGTGATCTACAAGGAACCCACTTTAAACATAACAAATCATAGCTATAACTAAAGGGATGGAGAAAGATCTACCATGCTAACACTGATCAAAAAATTAGCTGACATAGATCTATTAATTTCAGACAAAGCAGATATTCAGAACAATGAAGACATTAAGAGATAAGGGGCACTAAATAATAAGAAGGCCAGCCTTCCAAGAAGGCATAACAATCTAAATGTGTATGCGTGTAACAAAACTGTCAAAATGTATGAGACAGAAACTCACAGAACTGAAAGGAGAAATATGCAAATCAATGATTACAGTTGGAAACATCAACATTCCTTTGTACTGACAATCAACTGATACATCAAGCAGAAAGGCAGAAAATCAGGAACAATCAGTACCTTTTGATGATTAAAACTGGATGATATAAACCTTAAGAACTATTGGCAGCCAGGCTTCCTGTCACATGGAACTTAAGTCTGCAGCAAGAATAAAAACAAATAAATGAAATCATTACACAGAGAGGGCAGAGGTGAGAGAGGAAGAGGGTATCTCTATGTGTTAGGGTTCTGGTTCCACTCACTCCAGGGACTCACACTGTAAGACATCCTAGTGATCTTGCAACAAATGGTTTTTTAGACTAAACATCCTCTAAAATACCAATAACCACTATATTCTCTTGTCAGACTGATGTGGGTTCTTATGCTCATTAAATAGCAACCAACTATTTACTCACAATCTATTTGCATTAAGTACTATGCTGGACATTGTAGAGGATGCAGAAAGAATACCATAGCCCATCTCCTTAAAAGGCAGCGTTTTGGAGATAAAACTTGAAAAGTAGTCCTGAAGCTAAAGCTAACACCCAGAAAACAAGATAAGTTACATCCGGAACTGCAGATCACTCATTTAAGAATTTAAGCAGCAGATAGGAATGAAATTGGTGTCTAGAAGGGGCAATGAGTTCAAAGGAAATTTTTATGGATTCATGCCAAAGTTAAACAATTAGTAATGACAATATAAAATAGAGAGAAGGCAGAATATTGAGAATGGAAAAGAGAGAGATGAGTTGATATTCTGAATCTAGACTAGGAGACAGATCAGTCACCAAGAAGGTATACAAGGTCCAAACAAGACAAGCTAATAAACAATTCCTGTGTAATAGGCACTGTACTGAGTTCTTTAAATGCACTACCTCATGTAATACAACCCTATGAGGTATACAGTTATCCCAATTACATAAATCAGGAAAACAAAGTGTAAAGAAGTAACAAGAGCCACCTGTAAATGCCAGAGATGAGCCTCAGACCTTGCCATTTTGACTTCAGACCTCAAGCTCTAAACCACTGTATTATATTATTTCACACTAACATATCTCATATACATACCATGCAAAGTACACACAGATAGCCAAGACATGCACAGACATATCTAGGCCAAGGAGCTTCCACAACATCAAAGACTTTCCAGTAAAAATGTGTTCAACGAGTCAGGAAATGACAGATGTTGGCGGGGATGCAGATAAAGGGGAACCCTCCCAGACTGTTGGTGGGAATGCAAGCTGGTACAACCACTCTGGAAAACAGTATGGAGGTTCCTCAAAAAGTTGAAAAAATAGAGCTACCATATGACCCAGCAATTGCACTACTGGGTATTTACCCCAAAGATACAAATGTAGGGATCTGAAGGGGTACATGCACCCCGATGTTTATAGCAGCAATGTCTACAACAGCCAAACCGTGGAAAGAGCCAAGATGCCCATCAACAGATGAATGGATAAAGAAGATGTGGTATATATATACAATGGAATATTATGCAGCCATCAAAAGGAATGAGATCTTGCCATTTGCAACAATGTGGATGGAACTGGAGGGCATTATGCTGAGTGAAATAAGTCAATCAGAGAAAGACATGTATCATATGACCTCACTGATATGAGGAATTCTTAATCTCAGGAAACAAAGGGTTGCTGGAGTGGGGGTGGGGTGGGAGGGATGGGGTGGCTGGGTGATAGACATTGGGGAGGGTATGTGCTATGGTGAGCACTGTGAATTGTGCAAGAGTGTTGAATCACAGATCTGTACCTCTCAAACAAACAATGCAATATATGTTAAGAAAAAAAAAAAAGAAGATAGCAGGAGGGGAAGAATGAAGGGGGGGAAATCAGAGGGGGAGACGAACCATGAAAGATGATGGACTCTGAAAAACAAACTGAGGGTTCTAGAGGGGAGGGGGGTGGGGGATGGGTTAGCCGGGTGATGGGTATTAAAGAGGGCACGTTCTGCGTGCAGCACTGGATGTTATGCACAAACAATGAATCATGGAACACTACATCAAAAACTAATGATGTAATGTATGGTGATTAACACAGCAATAAAAAAATTTAAAGGGAAAAAAACTAAAAAAAATAATGTGTTCAGTTGGACTGTGGAAATGGTGACTAGGAATGTATATCATATATTCAGAAAGGTTTTACTGAGCAGCAACTCTGGGTCATTCAGTCTGCTGGAGCCCAGATACAAAGATGACTTAAACAATATCCCTGCCCTTCAAAGGGACTTACAGTCTACTAAGACAGGCATCTAATTCTAACACAATGTAACAAGTACTATAATAGAGGTATAGTGCTGGGAATCATAAACAAGGGCTAACTAGGGCAATAAAAAACACTAAGAAGGAATGGTGTTGAAAATATTAATAAGCAGCTAGAGACCAGAGAATAGCTAGAAATCTAATAGCAATATCTGGTGGGAACACAGCTAAGATTAAGACCAGATACCAGTGAAATTTCCATTAATTAAGAATGGAAAATCAATAGGAGGAACCAGACACAAAGTGACCAGAAAGTAAGACTGAAGTAGAAGTGGTAAAGACCAAATGAGGATAGAAATCAAGTCATGCAAAACAGGTCCCCGAAGTACAAAATAGGTCAGCACAACTATTTATGTAGCAACTGCCCTAACAGTGAGTCTAAAGGCCTAACAGTATTCTGAAGTTAGCTAAATTTCCAGTTCCACTTGGGCTTTCTCTGCTCATGCTGAGGAACAATAGTTTTTAATGCCATTTCTACCTTGAATTCTGCCCCAAGAATGTACCAAGGCAGAGGGTAGGTTGATTACCAGTGATGAAAAGCCACTATAAGTTACAGAGTATAGAAGTGGGAAACCAGATCCCAGGTTTGATCTTTGGACCCAGTCTAACAAGAATCCAAGTCAGCTATGTAGATGTTGAGTTGAAAATTTGTATGGATGATAAATTTCTTCATCTCTTTAACTAATACATGATGGCAGTGTTGAACATGAGTGGTAAGGTCACCCTTGAACAGAAAGGCATGTATGAAAAATATTCTGGAAGACTGGAAGATGCAGGCAGTCATAAGATTTGCTTTGGAGTCTTAAAAGACCAATGAACTTTCTCGGTGGTCCAATCTTTTAGATGATCAGGTTGAAAGAACAGGTGGATACATAAACCAAATTTCCACTGTGGAATGAGTCCCATGACACTGTATTATGTTATTCATATTTCATCTCGGATTGATGAACCAATGGCATTTTGGGCCAGTGTATCTGGGAAATATGGCTGAATATATTAAAGACTCCCATAATTGTTTTGATAGTGAGGCATCTCTGAAATGAAAGATAAGTTGGGACCTGAGAGAATTTGATTCGAAAGCATACGGTGACAGAAAACAGCCTTTCATTTTAGCTGTTTTATAAAATGGATTTAGAGACGACTCCCAGGGAGATGGCAGTATCAACCACACAGCTCCCAGATAGATGCATGGAAGTTGCTTAATCTATTGATACTGCTGTTTACAACAGCTTTGTTGTGAGGACTTAAATTAGAAATAGTATGTAATATTTTTACTTTATTCAAGGAGTACAACCTTCCTAGATATTATAACTTTAAACAGAGTAGTGGGTGACATGGTAAGGGACCTATGATCAAAAAGTAAGAGTAGGTCATGAAAGGATGAAGTAGCCCACAAAATTATAACATTAGTATGACTCTAAAGTGTGGAGTTGCTGATGTCTGATCAGGACTGAGCTGTTACCAAATGCTTTTCCACATTTATTACATTTAAAGGGCTTCTCTCCAGTATGAATTCTCTGATGCTGAATAAGGTGAGTGCTCTGGCTAAAAGATTTACCACATTCATTACATTCATAGGGTTTCTCTCCAGTATGAATTCGCTGATGTTTAGTAAGGGATGAGTTTTCAGGGAAGCCTTTCCCACATTCACAGCATGTATAGGGTTTTTCTCCGGTGTGAATCCTTTGATGTTGTGTAAAAGTTGAGTGGGCAGTGAAAGCTTTTCCACATTCATTACATTTATAAGGCTTTTCCCCAGTATGAGTTCTCTGATGCTGGGTAAGGTGTGTACTTCTTCTGAATGCCTTCCCACAATCCTTACATTTATAGGGTTTCACTCCAGTGTGAATTCTCTGATGCTGTGTAAGAGATGAGGTATCAGTGAAGGACTTCCCACAAACAATACATTCATAGGGTTTCTCTCCACTATGAATTCTTTGATGTTGAATAGAAGATGAGTAGTCACTGAAGGCTTTCCCACATTCATCACATTTATAAGGTTTCTCCCCAGTATGAATTCTCCGGTGTTAAGAGATGAATTTACACTGAACGCTTTTCCGCAGACTTTACATTTATAGGGTTTTTCTCCAGTATGAGTTCCCTGATGTTCAGGAAGAGATGAACTCTGACTAAATGTTTTCCCACAGTCATCACATTTATAAGGTTTCTCACCAGTATGAATTCTCTGATGACGAAAAAAGTTTGAATGGTCACTGAAATTTTTTCCACATTCACTACAATTGTAAGTTTTCTTTTTAGAATTTCTTTGTCTTTTAATTGAAGATAAGTTCCATTTGACACTTTTCCCAAATGGATCAAATATAAGTGGTTTTTCTTCTAAATGAGTAATATGCTGTGGAGTAAGTTTAGACCTTAGACCAAAACTTCTCTCAAACTCACTGAAATTATGCCCAATTTCCTGAAAGGCTAATTCTTCATGGGCAACTACCACTTGCTGAAAAACAGTATTTTGAACAAGACACTTTTTTGAAATTTTGCCTACAGACTCTTCCCTTTGCTTTTCTACTTTGGCCCCACATTCACAGGCTTCTTCAAATAAATATTCTTGGGACACATCCCTTCTGAGCCTTTCCATGATGACAGGGATGGAGCTACTCAAAAGTATATTCTAATGGTCTTCTCTGTGGTAACTGCTCTGGCCTTCAAATCTGAAAAGAATAAAAATTATAATAACATATTGTCTGTGTTGGGATAAGGGAAACAACACACAGGAGAAAGAAAGCAACTTTACTAAAATTAATGCATATTAGTATACACACTCTCACAAGCAGGGAAAATAATAAGAGTCAGTGGAGTAGAGATGAGTAGAGGTAGGTAAGAGGCTGGCCCGCTGGAATTGTTACAAAGACTCTTAAAGCTGGAAAAAATGCTTTAAAGATGTAAAGGTTTAACCTCATTTTAAAGATGAACAAGTTTAGAACTAGAGAGATTATGTGATTAACCTAAATATACAGAAATTATTATTTTTTTAAATACAGAGATTATTAATAGGATAGTGAGAAACAGAACTTAGACTCTGTCCACTATACCACAAGAGTAATCTAGAGGCTAAACAGAGCTTAATGACAGAATGGACAAGGACCCAGTCCTAATGAAGGTGACGCATAGCAATACCAGAAAAATGAGCAACAAGAAAAAAATGGCAGAGTAACAGGCCATAGAGAGAAGCTATGAGGAATGTAAAAACAGCACCTGGAAAAGCAATGTAGAAAGGAGCAACCAATGAATAGGTCAAAAAGCTGAACAGCGGAACTTAAGGCTTTAAGGAGAGTTCCTTGGACAACACTGTAGAGATGCCACTCCTCCTCAACAATCACCCCTAAGTTGCACATACAGATTCGTCCCTCCCCTAAATGAGTGCCTCTGGAGACCTCAATATCTCACAGGATCTCCAAAATACCTTCCTGGGCAAAGACTAATTTTAGAAACTGAGAACTGTGCTCATGGGAGGGGGTGGAATATACAACGAAGTCAATACTGTCATTACTTAAATGTAATATTTTGACATTTCTAAAGCACCAATACTACTAACTTTTAAAGCATTTAATCTGAGTCTCCCAACAGTCCTTACGTTGGAGGACAAAGACTTACCGAATCCTCCAGACAACAGAGAAGACAAAACAGACACCAGAGAAGACACGCGGGGAGACTTGGAGAGAGGTGTTATCAGAGTGGCTGGGAAAGGCAGGGCGGTACCACAAAGGGGATCTCAGATCAGAGTCGACGTTTGGGTAGAAATACTAATGGGAGGGAGATGTTCTGGTACAAAGAAATGCTGACGGAAGGCAATGCGGAATTGCTCCCCTTTCCTTTTTAACAAACAGAAGAAACCTCTGAGAATCGCAAACGAACGGTCACTTAAATTGTGGAAGCCACTACTTTGCTGCCTTAACTACACAAAGATCTACCTACTCAAATTTTCAGCAAGTGTTAGAAAACCTTGCAAAGGTGTAGGTTACGGGGTAAGGAGAAAGGGAAGTCTCCACCAGCCCCCCACAGACACAACGGCTTCAAGCCAAACTGGGGGTCTCCAAGCAAACGTTTTAGCAGAGGCTCGCCGGCGAGGGGCCGCGGCGTGCAGGCCCCAGACTTAAATCCGGCCCGCGGCACCCAAGCTGCTGCCGCAGACAGCACAGACGCCGGCTCCGTCCAGGGTCCCCTTTACGCAGGTCTTTTCCCGGCACTCCCTTCTCCTTCCGCCTCCCCTCTTCCTCTGCGCTGGGGGCGCTCCGGCCCTTCACGGCCTCCGGGGGCCGCGGGGGTCCCGTCCCCGTCAGGCCGCAGCTCGGAGAGCCCGCGGCTCCCGGCCGGAGCGCAGGTACGAGAGCAGGGCCGGGCTCTCTGCGCCGCGTCCCCGTGCCGCCCCGACCTCACGAGAATCCAGGCTCCAGGCAGCCTTCCCGGGACGGCGGCGACCAACCCGCAACTCCCAGGACGCTCGACCGCGGCGTCCGAAGGCCCCCGACGACAAACTACCACTCCCAGAATGCCTCGGGGTGCGTCGCTTCCGCTTCCGTTCTCCAGGACTTTCCTTTTCCCCCGAAGTCCCCGGGAAATCTCGGCCTCTCTGTACCCCTCCCGCGGCGCTAAGCGGAAGAGGTGGGGCCCGAGGTGCCTCAGCCAATCAGGGCCGCACGCCGGAATCTCCATGGTAACCACCGCAGCCGCCGGCTACTTTCCACCCGGCGGGTAGCGGCGGCGGAAGCGCGGGTCCTGGGTTCGGGCTGCCCGCCGCTTTCTGCTTCTGAGCACAGGTGTTCGCAGGCGGCAGCCTCGCCGCGCTGGACCGCACACGCCCTGGGGAGGAAGGACGGTATAAGAAACGTACAGACACTAGAGGACTCAGCGGTCCTTTGGTAAAAAGACAGTTTGAGACAGTCGGGCACACTAGATAACACTAAGGAATTATTGTGAGTGCACGTCACTCGTGACGTTTCTCAGCAGACACTGCAAAAGCCATCTAGAGGTCGGCTGTGCATGTATCATAAATATACAGCTTGGTGAATTATATCAAAATGAACATACCTATATTAACTGCCACCTGAATAAACAAATGGAATATATTACCATCACTCCAAAAGACCTCTTCCTAATTACACTCCAATCAAAGGTAACCTCCATTCTGCCTTCCAACTCTGTGGGTTCATTTCGCCTGCTTTTGAACTTTGTAGAGATGGAATCAGAATCATAACATGCTTTTTTTTTTTTGCGTCTGACTTCTTTCACTCACACAACTATTAGGACTCATCCATGTTGTTGCATATATCAGTAGTTGGTCCTTTGTATTGCAGAGCTGTGTTCTATTGTAAAAATATGCCACAATATTTTTAAGCATTTTATGTTGCTGGACATTTGGATGATAGATTTTTGGTTATTCCAAGTAGTGATGCCTTGAACATTCTTGAACATGCTTTTGGGGTGTACATATGTAAGCATTTTCACTGGGCATATACCTAGGAGTGGAGTTGCTGGATGATAGGATATGCCTTCTCACTAACACTTGGGCTTCTCTGTCTTCCCAATATTAGTCATACTGAGAGGTGTGTAATGCTATATCATTTGGGTTTTTATTTTCATTTCCCTGATAACAAATAAAACTGAACACTTTTTCATGTATTTATTGGCCATTTGGATTTCCTACTTGATTTATAGGAGTTCTTTATATATTCTGGATATGAGCTCTATCATTTGCTTTGCAAATATTTTTTCCCATAATGTGACTTGATTTTTCACTGTCCAAATGGTGTGTTTTGGTGGGTTAGAGTTCTCAGTTTTAATGGAACCTATTGATTAATCTTTTACTTTATGGGTAGTGATTTCTGTGCCCTATATAAGACATCTTTTTCTAACCCAAGGTGATGAAGATTTTATCCTATAGCATCTATTAGAAGTTTCATTGTTTTACCCTTTACATTTAGATTTTAAATCCCACTAAAAATAACTTTTTTGTGCATATGTTGTGAGGTAAAGATCAGGTTTCTTTGTGGAAATACAACTTACCTAGGATTATATGTTAGAATATTAATCTTTCCAACATGGTTCTGCAATGCCATCTTTGTCACAAGGCAGGTGACTTGATTCTGTCTCACTGGTCTCTTTCAGGAGTCAGCAAAATTTTTCTGTAAAGGGCCAGATGTGAACTATTTCAGACTTTGCAGACCACACAATCTCTATCACAACTACTGCACTCTGCCATCGTAGCATGAAAGGAGCCATAGAAAGTACATAAACAAATGGACATGGCTGTGTTCCATCCAGGAAGACTTTAGTTATGACCACTGACATTTGAATGTTGTGTAATTTTCTTGTGTCATGAAATATTCTTCTTTTTATTATTTTCAACCATTTAAAAATGTAAAAACCATTCTTAGTTTATGAGCCACAGAAAGGCAGAGAGTAGGCCAGACTCAGTCCATGGGCAGGCCAATGTTTACTGACCCCTGGTCTCTTTATTTCTCCATCTTAATCAGGCTTTACTGTAAGTCCTGATATCTGATAGGATAATTTCTCCAATTCTTGTTCCTTTTAGAACATATCTTGGCCTTTCTTAGCCCTTTGCCTTTCCACATGCATGTTTAGAATTAGTTTGCTGATTTCCACGCCCAAAAAAGCCTACCATAGTTTTAATGAGGTAACTAGGGCTGAAAGAGGAATTTGGGGAGAAATGAGATGCTTGAAAGCTGGTTTTCAGAAGGGATTGCAATGCAATATATCCCATTTTATAATTTCACGAAACCTGTCAAATGTAAAAACCACCTGGACCCTTAGAGATGAGTTCACTTTAAGGCTAAGAGGAGGACAGGGGCTGGGGGTAGGGGTGGGGGAGCAGAACCATGTTCTGACTGCGTGCAGGGGAAGGACACAGAGATCACTGTCCACTTTGCTGCAGGGTTGGGGGATACCCTGGATGGTGTCAGCCACAGTGTGGGTGGGAGTGTTCCTCTCTCGTGTACCACAAGTCATGCTCAGTGTGGCATATACTTCTCCTCTCTGATGGTGGAGAAGCAGAAACTGATGGAGAGGGAGCTGGAGTTATTGGCCCTACCAGCCCTCTGGGCCTCTGTAGCCATTCGTTCCTCCAACAGCCTCATAAAATCACATCATTTGAGTCCCCATAGCTCCAAAACGGGTAGGAATGCCAGCAGACATGGTCATCAGTTGTCAACCCTCCCTCCAAATAGCGATACAGATGTCACTGCCTTCACTCCCGCCTCTCCATGAACAGGACCTCTCTCAGCATGGCACCCTAGGCAGGGACACACGACCGGGGCCAATCGTGCACTCACACTGGGGCCCTTCCTCTGTAACCTCTGGCCTGTGGGCAGCCTCCATACCCAGGCAGCACAGCATGGGGAACCAGCCCTCCACCCTCTCCCTGGAAATATAGTGTACACTACCGTTCACTGCCAAGCAAGGGACAGATGGGGTTCAGAAAAGACTTCAGATTTTGAAGTGAGACCAAATCCCATTTGAATGTTGGTTCTGCACTTCCCTTCTGTGTGACTGTGGCTCCTCAGAAATCTTCTCTGAACTTCGACCTTCTTATCTACAACAGACAGAACAACAATTAACTGGCAACCATGAGGACACACAGATGCCCTGCAGACACTGTGGCAGTGACAGGCCAGCAGGTGCAAGGACCAAGAGCCTCCAGGTCCAGAAGAGTGTCCCAGGACCCTTGAATTTCATGGTGGGGACACACTTCCTGCCATTCTCCCAAACTTCAGTTAAAGTTTGTCGTGTGCTGGACGTGTAGCAGGAGCACAGATGCCCTGGGGAGGGAAGTGGAGGCATGCAGAAGCAGAGTCACAAACCCAGAAAAGAGGGCTCCCAGGGGAGACGCCCCACACCCTACTTTCCTGAATTGCTTATAGGACCCAATTACAATATGGGGGGAATTTCTCCCACACATCCACCAAGCAATTCTTTGTGGTACCATCTGCGTGTCCTACAATTTAACTCAATTCTGACACTATCTACCTAGAGATAGTGGTCAGATACCACAGTTTAAGGGCTCGGTCCCACAAGACTGCTCCCACCCTACTCTAGACACCAATGGCAAGTAGTAGATCCCCAGGTTACCACAAACTTCTGTCTGATTTGCTACAAATCAGAGGTTCCCGTAACCCCCCTTGTCAGGTATGATTAATTTGCTAGAGCAGATCACAGAACTTACTTCTTATTTAACTTAGGAAACACTTAAATTTACCAGTTTATTTAAGGATATGATACAGGCTATAGATGAATAGCCAGATGAAGAGATACATAGGGCAAGGTCTGGGAGGATCCTGAGCTCAGAAGCTTCTGTCCCTGTGAAGGTGGGACATGTCACCTCCCAGTGTGGATGTGTTCACCAACATGGAAGCTCTCAGAACACTGTACTTTTAGGATTGTATGGAGGCTTCATCAGGTAGGCATGATTGGTCATTAACTCCATTTTTAGCCTTCTTGAGAGAATGGGGTGGGGGGTGGGGCTAAAACTTCCAAGCTTCTAATCATGGCTTGGTCTTTCTGGTGAGCAGCTGCCATCCCAGAGCCACCAGGAATTGCCTCATTAAGAATGAAGGATACTCCTATCCTTCAGGAATTTCTAAGGGATTGAGGACCCCATGGTCAGGAACCAGGGATAGAGACCGACACATATTTTTGTTATTATTTCACACCCACTGACATTGCCCCAGCCAGCTCTAACTAGCAGTTCCTGCTTTCTCAACAGCAGGTTGCTCCAGGGCCCTGCCCTGGGCCCCTTCACTTTCCTGGGTTCTATCCAGCCTATGGCTTCATCCACAGGTTGACAACCCCAAACTCTACATCCCTAGGCTGATCTCCCCCCCGACCTCAGCTCATGGGTCCATTTGCCACTCAACATCTCCACTTGGACATCTATGGGCAGAACTGAGCTCCCAACACTCTCCACAAGCTACTCTTCTGACCTTACATCTCATGGAGGGCATTTTCAGGAGCTTGGGCCACAACCCTGGAGCTACCTGCTCTTTCTCTCCACCCCATGCCCAGTCTATCAGGAAGTCCTGCTAGGTGAGCCCCGATACACATCCCGCTGGATCACTTTGTTCTATCTCCTTCACCACCCAGGGCCCACTTCCCTTCTCCAGGGTGGTTGCAGAAGCCTCCTGCTGGCACCTCAGTCCATTCTCACACAATAGCCAGGGCGATCCACTCATACTCAAGTCACCCGCTCCCCTTCTGTTCCCACAGTACTCAACGGGGGAGCCAACATGCTCCTGTGGGCCCTCCAGTCCTGCAGAGGCCCCACCACCCCATCTCCTCTGGCCCCTGGTAAGCCCCTCAGGTTCTGGCTGTTCCTTCTGCCTGGGAACCACTCTCCACACATAGCCGCCCGGCTGGCTCTGCTCTTTCAGGCCTTTGCACAAATGCCTACTTCTCAGTAGGGGTTCCAGAGCCTAGGCTGTGTGTGGCACATAGTAGGTGCTCAACAAACATTGGCTGAAGGAGTGAAACTGTGGGTTGCACCAAGGAGACCTCTGTCCCAACAATCCTGGACACCACCATTCACAGGTAATAAGAGCTAAACTCTGCCAATTCAGTCAGTGAAAATGCAGTTTTGTTGCTACAATTTCTCTTTACTTTTTCCTTTCTTTAAGTACAAGTTGTTTGAACATATTTTCATATGTCGTTGGCTGTTTATTCATTTAGAAAACATACAAAGTGCCTGCGACTGTTTTCTGGGTCCCTCATTAAATTTGGACCATGTCACCTGCCATCTCTTTTGGGCACAAACCCTCACAAAGGGTTTAGACTTTTAATTCTGGGACAAATACTGTGAATAATTTTACAATTTACATTTTGACTTTTAATTTTGTTCGTGACATTTTTAATGAATAATTTTAATTGTTATGAATGCATGCCAAAAATAACTTTTTCTTTGTGGTTTCTGACTTTAATTTTGTGCCATAAGGGCCTTTTCTCCTCCAATGGCATAGAAATATTGACCAATACAGCCACAGTCTTATTTTTTATATTTGAACTTTACTCCAGCTGGGGGTACATTTTGGTGAATGCCCTATTTGGGGCAAGTTTCTAAATTAATTCCTTTCTCAAAAGGCTAAGTGTGGTAGATGGCAAAAAACATGCCCACAAATTGCTCTCAAAACTCTCATGCACCTTTTGCCTCTTCTCCTGAAGAGATGGGGTCCATATTTCCACCCCTGAATCTGGGCTAGGCCATGTGACTTGCTTTGGCCAAAAAGATATTACAAATGTGATGGACTGAGGCTGAAAGTGTTTGTTCATAGAAACCTGATCTCTCTGGCTGCTTTTAGAGACCAGCTACCATTTGAAGGAGCCAGAACCAAGCTGCTGCATGCTTGCTGAACTTGGATAAACCTGTTGCATGCTGGAGGAGTGTGGGTCAACCTACTATCTGCTGGGGGAATGTGATCATGTTGCATTTGTCATTTAGCCAACTACCAGATGCACAGGTGAGCTCAGGTGAAACCACCAAAATCACTGTCCTACTGAGCCAGGCCAAATTGTCCACCCACAGAATCATGAGCACATAAATGATTGTTCTAAACCCATAAGCTTCAGAGCAAACGCTAAAGTAGCAATCATTTCTCCCAATGCTGTTTATCAAGTCTTCGGCCCCTTCTCCCATAGATAAGAAATGCCCCCACTACATCTCTTATGTTTTTATAGAATCAGGAATCTGGGCTTGGATTCCCACCCAGGCAGCTTTGTAACCCTCTGGCGACATTCCAGTTGCAGGAGCCTTCAGTTGGGAGGTATTTGCACTTCACCCTTGAGCCTCAGGAAATCAAGGCTTGGAGTGCAGACAACACTCCCGATCTAAAGTTTAGATTCTTGGATCTTCTGGAAAGGGGGTTCTTTACCTGGAAACCTTGGAGTAGCCATAGGTGTTTTCGCAAATTGGGCCACATTTAAGCAGATTCTCAAAGGGTTACTTGACCGCAAAAATGTGAGCCGAGGCTGAAGGAAACTGATGCAGTTCTGGTCAAACTCTCTGTGGACGCTGGGTGGCAGTAGAGGAAAGCAAAGCTGCGTATCTCTTCTGTGTTATAGCAAATGAACTCATTTCTGTTTGTCTATTGCAGTGATTCATTGGTTTGTGCTGTCCTGTTGCTCGTGCTAGAAGCTTCATCGGGGAAGGCTTTGGACCGAACTCTTGGCCTCAAAGGGAATCAAGATCCAACAGGCAAAAAGATTAACACACACAGTGCCTACCACACAGTGGGCGATGGGCCAGAAATGGGAAACCCTTTCTCTCCCTGCACCACACCCCTCCTGGAACTGTGCCTATCACACAGCAAAAAGAATAAACTCCCTGGCAGGCTCCCGTTCCAGAAGTTGTCAGGTGGGGTGTAGTGGGGGGACACCCATGGGACAATAAAGAGATGCCTAGTTGTGCTGTTTGTGCAGAAGCAACACAGCTAGCCTCAGAGGCCCCAGCAGGGCTTGTCTCGGGGCTACAGAAATCTCCCCACACCCAGGCACCCAGGCATCCCCTCGGCACACACTGTCCACACTTGTAGCAGAGGAAAGCTTTGCTCTCTGCACACATTCCAGCAAGTCACCAGGGCAGAGGTGGGGAACTGAGCACCTGGGGGCAGTCATTCCCATGGCGGGGGGGAGGGGGGGTTGCACCTCCCACAGTGAGGCCCAGGCAGATGAGGGAATTTGTTGCTACTGGATCAGTGCTCCCACAGCATGTGTGGGGGGCCAGGTGCATCAGGGAAGACTCCCTTCCTTTTGGAAAAGGGCACCAGTTCATGAAACTCTACCCCGAACTGGTGTTTGTCTAACACCAGCCTCTTTGCAGAGCTGCCTAGTACTTCCTTCCAGATGCAGCAGTGCTGCAGGGGCCTCCGGCCAAGGGCCTTGCTGGTGAATGCCTGGACCATTAAGTGAGCTTTGCCATGAAGTCAAAGAGGAATTTTAGTGGAAGAAAAGAGGGTCTGTGAAGAGGGCAGGTGGGGCTTCATGTACAAAGGTCTGGTTCCTGAGGGAGCAGCCAACTGGCCTGCGCAGAACAGAGGGTTAGGGACACAGGTTCCTGACTTTGAGGCTGGCAGCATCCCCACTCTAAGGTCCTGGCCATTGACTAATTCATTCATGACTCATGTTACTGAGCACCTCCTATGTGCTAGCCACCACTCCAAGTGCTGGGAAAACAAGGGCCCTGTGTCCCATGAGCTTTGGTTCTTGCAGGGGGACAGATCACAGACAAGAAAATGAGATGTGAGGTCGGTGGGAGGAGCAAGATGGCAGAGAAGTAGGAGACCTAAATTTCATCTGGTCCCAGGAATTCCGCTAGATAGCTATCAAACCGTTCTTTTTTTTTTTAAGATTTTATTTATTTATTTGAGAGAGAAATGAGATAGAGAGAGAGCATGGGGGGGGAGGGTCAGAGGGAGAAGCAGACTCCCCGCTGAGCAGGGAGCCCGATGCGGGACCCGATCCCGGGACTCCAGGATCATGACCTGAGCCAAAGGCGGTCGCTTAACCGACTGAGCCGCCCAGGCGCCCCCCAAACCATTCTGAACACCTACAAACTCAACAGGAGACTGAAGAAAAGAATAGCAGCAACTCTATGAACAGAAAAGCGACCACTTTCTGGAAGGTAGGACGTGTGGAGAAGTGAATCCGAGGCGATATACGAGAAGATAGACCATGGGGGGAGGGGGCCTCCATTAGCCAGCTACCAGCAAGTGATAGAGCAGCAGAGCAAAAAATCAGAACTTTTAGAAGTCAGCTCCGCGGACGGACGTCGCTCCAGTGGCTAAGTGGGGGGTGGAACCCTCACTGGGACAGTGTGGTCTCAGGACCTCGGGGTCACAGAAAGACCGGGGGTGCCTGAGTGCGCCAGAGCTCCCAGGTATTGGGGTGGAGAAGCCGGCCGCAGAGACAGAGCCAAGGAGTGGGCTCCCAGCTCGGGGTTGCCATAAACTGTGATCTGCGGCACAGTCGGGCCACTGCTCCTCCAGCAGGGACCCAACAAGCGGCAGATCCAGGGAGACTCCCCTTCCTCCCCCGGGAGGAGCAGTGCGGGAGCGCACCACAGGGATCTGCTGGGTTTGGAGACTCCAGGCGGGATCATGTGCCAGAGATAGAAACGCTCGGTCACAGGCCGGGTGAGCACGGAGTGCGGCCGGAGACCGGGGAGAGGGGAGTGATTGACTGCTTTTCTCTGGGGGTGCACTGAGGAGCGGGGCCCCGAGTTCTCGGCTCCCCCAGGGTGGAGATTGGGAGGCCGCCAGTTTCATTCTTGTCCTCCAAAGCTGTACGGAAAGCTTTCAGGGAACAAAAGCTCCCGAGAGCAAACCCAAGCAGATGACTTAGCCTGGCCCCTGGCAAGGGCGGGGCAATTCTGCCTCCGGCAAAGACATTTGAGAATCACTGCAACAGGCCCCTCCCCCAGAAGATCAGCACGAACATCCAGCCAAGACCCACTTCACCGATCAATGAGAACTGCAGAACTCCACCGCTAGGGGAATACAGTACATAGAATTCATGGTTTTTTTCCCCATGATTCTTTAGTCTTTCAAAGTTAATTTTTTTAATTTTCTTTTTCTATTTTTTTGAATTTTTCTTTTCCCCTTTCTCAACCAACATCTTATCAATTCCTTTTTTAAAATCTTTTTTTAATTTTCATTTTGAGTCATATTCTATCCCTTCATTGGAGTTAACCTTATTTTTTGTATATATATAAGTTTTTTCTCTCTTTAAAATTTTGGGATACAGTTTCTTCTAACAGACTAAAATATACCCTAAATCTCTAGTGTATGGGGTTGATCTAGTCTCCTGCCTGATCACATTCTCTCTCTCTTTTTTTTAATTTTTCTTATTTCTTTTTTCAACCAGCTTACTATCAATTCTTATTTAAAAATCTTTTTAAATGTTCATCTTTACAGTCATATTCTATCCCTTCATTGTACTTACCCTTATTTTTGTATATATATGAGTTTTTCTTTCTTTAAAAATTTGGGAGGCAGTTTCTTCTAACAGACCAAAATACACCCAAAATCTAGTGTGTGGCTCTGATCTATTCACCAGGCTAATCATATTCTTTTTTTTTCCTCCCCCCCCCCATTTCAGGTCTCTTCTGATTTGTTTAGTGTATATTTTTGTGGGGTCGTTATTACCCTTTTAGTATTTTGTTCTCTCATTCATCTGTTCTTCTCTGGACAAAATGACAAAACGGGAAAGCTCACATCAAAAAAAAAAAAGAAGAGGCAGTACCAACTGCCAGGGGCCTAATCAATATGGACATTAGTAAGATGTCAAAACTAGAGTTCAGAATGACGATTATAAAGATACTAGCTGGACTTGAAAAAAGCATAGAAGATACTAGAAAATCCCTTTCTGGAAAAATAAAAGAACTAAAATCTAACCAAGTTGAAATCAAAAAAGGCTATTAATGAGGTGCAATAAAAAATGGAGGCTCTAACCGCTAGGATAAATGAGGCAGAAGAGAGAATTAGTGATATAGAAGACCAGATGATGAAGAGTAAAGAAGCTGAGGAAAATAGAGATAAACAACTACTGGATCACAAGGGGAGAATTTGAGAGATAAATGATACCATAAGATGAAACAATATTAGAATACTTGGGATCCCAGGAGAAGAAGAAAGAGAGAGAGGGGCAGAAGGTATACTGGAGCAAATTATAGTGGAGAACTTCGCTAATTTGGGGAAGGAAACAGGCATCAAAATCCAGGAGGCACAGAGAACCCCCCCTCAAAATTAATAAAAATAGGTCAACACCCTGACATATAATAGTAAAACTTACAAGTCTCAGAGGCAAAGAGAAAATCCTGAAAGCAGCTTGGGACAAGAGGTTTGTAACCTACAACGGTAGAAACATTAGATTGGCGGCAGACATATCCACAGAGACCTGGCAGGCCAGAAAGGACTGGCATGATATATTCTCACTAAATGAGAAAAATATGCAGCCAAGAATACTTTATCCAGCTAGGCTGTCAATGAAAATAGGAGAGATAAAAAGCTTCCAGGACAAACAAAAACTAAAAGAATTTGCGAACACCAAACCAGCCCTACAAGAAATACTGAAAGGGGTCCTCTAAGCAAAGAGAGAGCCAAAAAGTAACATAGAACAGAAAGGAACAGAGACAATATACAGAAATAGTCACCTTACAGGCAATACAATGGCACTAAATTCATATCTTTCTATAGTTACTCTGTATGTAAATGGGATAGATGCCCCAATCAAGAGACACGGTATCAGATTGGATAAATAAACAAGACCCATCAATATGCTGTCTGCAAGAGACTCATTTTAGACTCAAAGACACATGCAGATTTAAAGTGAGAGGGTGGAAAACCATTTATCATGCTACTGGACATCAAAAGAAAGGTGGGGTGGCAATCCTTATATCAGACAAATTAGATTTTAAACCAAAGACTATAATAAGAAATGAGGAAGGACACTATATTGTACTTAAAGTGTTATCCAACAAGAAAATCTAACAATTTTGGGGCGCCTGGGTGGCTCAGTCGTTAAGCGTCTGCCTTCGGCTCGGGTCATGATCCCAGGGTCCTGGGATCGAGCCCCGCATCGGGCTCCCTGCTCTGCGGGAAGCCTGCTTCTCCCTCTGCCACTCCTCCTGCTTGTGTTCCCTCTCTCGCCGCTGTGTCTCTCTGTCAGATAAATAAATAAAATCTTAAAAAAAAAAAAAA
>NW_027397130.1:39269-143083 GCF_003265705.2 Callorhinus ursinus
AAAAAAAAAAAAAAAAAAAGAAGATCTAACAATTTTAAATATCTATGCCCCTAACATGGGAGCAGCCAATTATATTGGCCAATGAGTAACAAAATCAAAGAAACACATCGACAACAATACAATAATAGTGGGGGGCTTTAACAACCCCCTCACTGCAATGGACAGATCATCTAAGCAAAAGATCAACAAGGAAATAAAGGCTTTAAATGACACACCGGACCAAATGGACTTCACAGATATATTCAGAACATTCCATCCCAAAGCAACAGAATACACATTCTTCTCTAGTGCCCATGGAACATTCTCCAGAATAGATCACATCCTAGGTCACAAATCAGGTCTCAACCGGTACCAAAAGATTGGGATCATTCCCTGCATATTTTCAGACCACAATGCTTTGAAACCAGAACTCAATCACAAGAGGAAAGTCAGTAGGAACTCAAATACATGGAGGCTAAAGAGCATCCTACTAAAGAATGAAAGGGTCAACCAGGAAATTAAGGAAGAATTCATGGAAACAAATGAAAATGAAAACACAACTGTTCCAAATCTTTGGGATGCAGCAAAGGCAGTCCTAAAAGGAAAGTATATAGCAATACAAGCCTTTCTCAAGAAACAAGAAGAGTCTCAAATACACAACCTATCCCTACACCTAAAGGAGCTGGAGAAAGAACAGCAAATAAAGCCTAAATCCAGCAGAAGAGAAATATTAAAGATCAGAGCAGAAATCAATGAAATAGAAACCAAAAGAACAGTAGAACAGATCAAGGAAACTAGGAGCTGGTTCTTTGAAAGAATTAATAAGATTGATAACCCCCTGGCCGGATTTATGAAAAAGAAAGGAGAAAGGACCCAAATGAATAAAATCATGAATGAAAGAGGAGCGATCGCAACCAACACCAAAGAAATACAAACAATTATAAGAACATATTATGAGCAACTATATGCCAGCAAATTAGACAATTTGGAAGAAATGGATGCATTCCTAGAGACGTATAAACTACCAAAACTGAACCAGGAAGAAATAGAAAACCTGAACAGACCCATAACCAGTAAGGAAATTGAAGAAGTAATCAGAAATCTCCCAACAAACAACAGCCCAGGTCCAGATGGATTCCCAGGGGAATTCTACCAAACATTTAAAGAAGAATTAATATTTATTCTTCTGAAACTGTTCCAAAAAATAGAAATGGAAGGAAAACTTCCAAACTCATTTTATGAGGCCAGTATTACCTTGATCCCAAAACCAGACAAAGACCCCATCAAAAAGGAGAATTACAGACCAATATCCTTGATGAACATGGATGCAAAAATTCTCACCAGAATACTAGCCAATAGGATCCAACAGTACATTAAAAGGATTATTCACCACGACCAAGTGAGATTTATTCCTGGGCTGTAAGGGTGGTTCAATATCCACAAATCAATCAATGTGATACAATATATTAATAAAAGAAAGAACAAGAACTATATGATCCTCTCAATAGATGCAGAAAAAGCATTTGACAAAGTACAGCATCCTTTCTTGAATAAAACTCTTCACAGTGTAGGGATAGAGGGTACATACCTCAATATCATAAAAGCCATCTATGAAAAACCCACAGGGAATATCATTCTCAATGGGGAAAAACTGAGAGCTTTTCCCCTAAGGTCAGGAATAGGGCAGGGATGTCCACTATCACCACTGCTATTCAACATAGTACTAGAAGTCCAAGCCTCAGCAATCACACAAAAAGAAACAAAAGGCATTCAAATTGGCAAAGAAAAGTCAAACTCTCACTCTTTGCAGATGATGTGATACTTTATGTGGAAAACCCAAAAGACTCTACCCCAAAACTGCTAGAACTACACAGGAATTGAGTAAAGTGGCAGAATATAAAATCAATCCACAGAAATCAGTGGCATTTCTATATACCAACAACAAGACAGAATAAAGAGAAATTAGGGATCACATTTCACCCAAAACCATAAGATACCTAAGAATAAATCTAACCAAAGAGGCAAAGGATCTGTACTCAGAAAACTATAGAATACTCATGAAAGAAATTGAGGAAGACACAAAGAAATGGAAAAACATTCCATGTTCATGGATTGGAAGAACAAATATTGTGAAAATGTCTATGCTACCTAGAGCAATCTACACATTTAATGCAATCCCTATCAAAATACCATCAACAGTTTTCAAAGAAATGGAACAAATAATCCTAAAATGTCTATGGAACCAGAAAAGACCCTGAATAGCCAGAGGAATGTTGAAAAAGAAAAGCAAAGCTGGCGGCATCACAATTCCAGACTTCCAGCTCTATTACAAAGCTGTCATCATCAAGACACTATGGTACTGGCACAAAAACAGACACATAGATCAATGGAACAAAATAGAGAGCCCAGAAATGGACCCTCAACTCTATGGTCAACTAATCTTTGACAAAGCAGGAAAGAATGTCCAATGGAAATAAAGACAGTCTCTTCAAAAAATGGTGTTGGGAAAATTGGACGGCCACATGCAGAAGAATGAAACTGGACCATTTCCTTACACCACATACAAAAATAGACTCAAAATGGATGAAAGACCTAAATGTGAGACAAGAATCCATCAAAATCCTTGAGGAGAACACAGGCAGCAACCTCTTCAACCTCAGCCACACCAACTTCTTCCTAGACACATCGCCAAAGGTAGGGGAAACAAGGGCAAAAAAATGAACCATTGGGACTTCATCAAGATAAAAAGCTTCTGCCCAGCAAAGGAAACAGTCAACAAAATCAAAAGACAACTGACAGAATGGGAGAAGATTTGCAATGACATATCAGATAAAGGGCTAGTATCCAAAATCTATAAAGAATTTATCAAACTCAACACCCAAAGAACAAATAATCCAATCAAGAAATAGGCAGAAGACATGAACAGACATTTTTACAAAGAAGACATCCAAATGGCCAACAGACACATGAAAAAGTGTTCAACATCACTCGGCATCGAGGAAATACAAATCAAAACCTCAGTGAGATACCACCTCACAGCAGTCAGAATGGCTAAAATTAACAAGTGAGGGAACGACAGATGTTGGCGAGGATGCGGAGAAAGGGGAACCCTCCTACACTGTTGGTGGGAATGCAAGCTGGTGCAGCCACTCTGGAAAACAGTATGGAGGTTCCTCAAAAAAATAGAGCTAACCTACAACACAGCAATTGCACTACTGGGTATTTACCCCAAAGATACAAATGTAGTGATCTGAAGGGGTATGTGCACCCCAATGTTTATAGCAGCAATGTCCATAATAGCCAAACTATGGAAAGAGCCAAGATGTCCGTCAACAGATAAATGGATAAAGAAGATGTGAGATACACACACACACACACACACTATGGAATATTATGCAGCCATCAAAAAAACCGAAATCTTGCCATTTGCAACGACATGGCTGGAACTGGAGGGTATTATGCTAAGCGAAATAAGTCAATCAGAGATTGATAATTGTCTAATTATCATATGATCTCACTGATATGAGAAATTTGAGAAATAAGACAGAGGATCATAGGGGAAGGGAGGGAAAAATGAAATAAGATGAAACCAGAAGAGACTCTTAAGCTCAGTAAACAAACAGGGTTGCTGGAGTGGAGTGGTGTGGGCGGGATGGGGTGGATGGGTGATGGACAGTGGGGAGGGTATGTGCTATGGTGAGCACCGTGAATTGTGTAAGACTGATGAGTCACAGACCTGTACCCCTGAAACAAATAATACATTATATGTTAAGAAAAAATAAAATAATAAATAAATAATAAATAATAAAATAATAAAAAATTTTAAAAGAAAATGAGACATGACCAGAGGTGTGAATGAAGCGAGGGCCAGCTATACACGAGCTTGGGGGAAAAGCTTTCCAGCAGATGAACAGGATGTACAAAGGTCCTGAGGTAGGGGTGCATGTTTGAAGGGAGCCAGAGCCCGGAGTATCTGGAGGACAGTGAGGTTGAAGAGGACAAAGGGTCACTACAAATGGTGAAGCACCGTGAAGTCTTCGGGTCTCATTAGAAATGAGATATGAGACAGCAGCGTGATGACCTGTCTTTTCCAAAATAATCTTTTTGGCTGTTTGGTGAAGAACAAAACTGGGCAGGCAGGAAGACCGCAGAGGCTGTTGGGAGACTAGAGTAAGGCGGGTCCTGGTGAAGTGGCTTCCACCAGCAGAGGGCGGTGGTGGGCTTGGAATGTGCGGCAACCGTGGGGCCATCAGGAAATCAAGGGTGGGTGTGGGGCTCCTGAGAAAGAGCTGAGTTGAGATGATGCCGGGATTTTGCCCTAAGCATCTGGAAAACAGAGATTTCAGGGGTGGCTGGAGGGCTCTGTTTTGGATGTCCTGGGAGAGGAGCTGGGGGTGAGGGAGACCACCCATGTTGGGCTGTCCTCAGGTGGTGAGCCTGGGGACAGCCCAACATCCAAAAGTGGGGGAGTAGGTGTCTCCAGTACAGGAGACTGAGGAGGAGCCAGGAGAGGGGGTCCTGAGACCCTGTGAGGAAGCATTTAGAGCCCAGAGCTAGGCTGTCCTGCTTGAGGCGCAGAGCTGAGGCTTGTCCTCCCCCCTCTTGTCTGCCCCCCCCACCCCTGTGTCTCTGCCCCTGAGGGCCTCTGAGAATGGTATGGTCTGGGGTCCGCTGTCTCCCTTCTCCTCTTGGACCCTCCCCGGCCCTCCCTGCTCTAGCATATTGAGTTTCTGCCTCCTGGGCCACCCAAACAGGACAAGCAGGAAAAACTGGCTTGATCCTGGAGGTGCAGTTCCAGCTTTGCTTCTGGCCTGTAAGGGGGTTAGGGTTAGGGGTTAAGGGGTTCACAGGCCATCGTTGTGGGGGGCCTTTCCTCTGAGGTGTGGCCTCCAGGTAACTGTCCCCTACCTGGTATCTGAGAGCTTCTGTCTGCAGCGGCCTTGCAGGGCTCAGCCTCCTCCAGGAACACTTTTCTTGTGGAGAGATTCCAGCAGGACATAATCCACGAAGGACAAATTAATTTGTTGTCTGGATTTTCCTGTTAAGAAAGAAGAAGAGAGGGGCACCTGGGAGGCTCAGTCGTTGAGCGTCTGCCTTCGGCTCAGGTCATGGGCCCGGGGTCCTGGGATTGAGCCCCGCATCAGGCTCCCTGCTCCGCGGGAAGCCTGCTTCTCCCTCTCCCACTCCCCCTGATTGTGTTCCCTCTCTCGCTGTGTCTCTCTCCGTCAAATAAATAAATAAAAATCTTTAAAAAAAAAAAAAAAGAAAGAAAGAAGAAGAGATAAAGCATGAAGCTTGTGTCCTTTAGAAACAGGCCACACAACCTAACCAATAGATCTGTTCTGGGCTGTGGTCAGTCAGGGCAGAGGGGGACTCAGGCGGAAGCTTTGTGCTGGAACAGGAAGGGGGGCAGATGAGAAGGCCGTGGCAGAGAAGGGGGAATAGAAGACAGCAGCTCACAGCCCCCAAAAGTAGCAGAGCAGAGGCCAGAGATGGGGAGACAGGTCTCGGGATGGAGGAAGTCAGAGAGACTGAGGCACCAAGCCACACACCCAGAAGGCTCTGGGTCCATGGGCCACGGCATGTCCTCTGTGGCAGGTTCCTTGACCTGTCTTAGGGGAAAAAAGGCACTGAAAAAAAAAAAAGCTTAAAAGCATGAAGTCGAACAAAATTCCAAATGGCTGCACTAACCCTTCAACAAGCTCGATTTTAAAGTAACCTTTTTTGTCCTTTCCACAAACCTCCCCTCCTCCCTCCCTAGCCTTTTGTTTCAGGAACCTGGTACCACCCTGAAAACAACTAATGAATTCCTGTATCTCCCTGGAAAGCCCCCAGCCCCTTCCCCGGGGCGGGGGCGGGGGGGGGGCCGGCGGGTGCAGGTTTTTGAAGGCCAGAGCTCGCTGCAGCCTCCCTTGCCTGGCAAAGCAACGAAGCTCTCGGTCCTCTTTATTCTAAACTCTGTCTTCATATTCTATTTTGGCTCCAAAATACAGAGGTCTGTTTTTGACAAAATTAGTTACCTCTTTAATTATTTACCTCCACTTAACTACCTATAAAACAGGCCACTGTGTGGGGGACAAGGGTGCCCTCTCAGGCCAAGGGCCATACTCTGGTCAGGCTCTCTCGCACCCTCTTCTTGCCTAGGCCACATTCTCGGTCGGCTGAGCGGTCTTAGCAAGGAATCCCCCCCCCCCGACCCTAACCAAGCCCCTCTCCCTATTTCTCCATTCCCACCCTCTCCTGTCCATGGGGTGTGAATCCCCACTGCTCCTTGTTATTTCGGGGCTTGAATTCAGTCTCTCCCCACTATTGCCAAGGTCTTGAATAAAGTCTTTCTTGCACTTTCCAGCAGGTGTTCAGTGAATAATTTCCTTACCCAGGGCTGGGAGGGAGAGCGCTGTGAGTGCCCGGCAGCGCCCGAGAGCAGTCAGACCCCTGTCTGCTTGCCGCTTTCAGTGACTGGCACTCCAGGGGTGTGTCTGGCCCCAAGAGGGCCACAGACACATGCACGAACCTTGAAACAAAGGGCTGACGCCCACGGACAGACACCCTCCTGTGGCAGCAGGGTGAAGGACTTCCTTGGGGTGGCATCAGGCAAAGTCCTTAGATGCCAGGTGTGCTTTTTGAACTTGAGGCAAATGTGGAAATATCACCTCTCGGTACAAGTCCTGTGGAAAAAATAAGTGGAGGGTCAGATCTCCCACCTCTGGTGCAGAAATAGGGAACTCGTGGGAACTGACGTGTGCTAAGTAAGGCAAAAGGCCACTCTTCTCTTGAGGCCTCTTAGCACAGGCATTGTTAGGTCTTGTGAACGTCCCAAGCCTCCAATCTCAGCCGCCTATTGGGCAACGGTCAGGGGATGCAAGAGCATTTAACACCCTGGCCCACCCAGCTAACCTGCTCTCACAAGAAAAGAATGCAGACTAATCATTAGGGATCATGATATAAGCACATTTGTGGTGACTTGTGTATATACCAACTTTTAGAATGAGGGTCTGGATACCCGCTGGACCTTGTAACACACTCAGACCTAAAACGTAGGTGTCAAAAACTCCAGACCTAATAGACGGTAGAAAGATGTATTCCTCCTGCTGCAGGTTAATAAGGGAGTCCTGCGGCTGAGGATGACGAAGCCAGCCTGATTATCTGTATTTACAAAGCAGGGACAGTAGCTGCTGACAGCTTAGAAAGTGTCAAAGCTCCTCCCTGAAGCTGGAAAGTCTGTGGGCTCAGAGCAGTTGCCAGGCGCATGCAGCGGTCAGAATTCTCGGGGGATGTCTAATTGCAGCCCACAGTAGGAGCTAGTAACAGTGCTATTTGAGTTAACGAACACGGCACTTTACTAACTTAAGTTGCCCTGAGGTACACAGCAATGAAAAGACAAGGGAATAGTCCTTAAATGTCCGTAAGAAAGAAGGGACTTGCCCTTTTAAGTCAGCACCCCCTAGTGTACTCCTAAGGAACCTTGCTCAGTGAATGATGAGTAGAGAATCTTTGCTTCCCAGGGGCCCACAGTCTTCACGGGCCAGTACAGCCGGCCGCTGAACTTCCCTTGCCCACTCGAAAGTGGAGGTGACCCCCAAGAAGGGCTCTGTCAGATGCAAGTGCAAAGCAGTTTTCAAAACAGTTTTCTGTTCAGAGTGTGGTTTAACCGTTCTGGGAGAGAGTTCAAAGGAAAACCACTGTGGGGAAGCGGGTGAGAAAGGCGCACAAGGGGTCTGGGGCACCCTTTCACACCAGCCTCAGGTCTGGCTCAGGAGGGGGCAGCAGTTCTCTCCTCCCACGTTCCGTAGGGAGGACCGAGGGCAGCTCAGCGAGCCACAGAAAAGGGCACCTGAAGCTACAGAGGGGCTCCCTTGGGACAGTTTCCAGCTTCCCAATCAGTAATGAGGTCGGCTAACGGCAAACAGCCTCCCAAGGATGGAAGCAGAGCAGCCTAGAGTTCATGTTTGCACAGGCAAGGACAGGGCTGCCCTCTCCCGCCCTCCCCATCTCTGGCCGTAGCTCTCAGACACGTGCACACACAAACACAAGCCCACTGACCCACTCCACATGTGACGTAACGCAGAGGTACAGAAACCAGTCGCACAAGGGGAGAAGACAAAAGGAAACAAAAGGGTGCGTGCAGCCACCCCGGGGCCATACCAACGCCGCAGCTCTGGGCAGCCAACGAGCCAGCCAGCAGATCACCCGGCAGACGTGAAAGAGGGCCAGGGAGCAGCAGCGGCTACTCTTCCCCACTGGCACCACCTGCTTGCAGAGACACAACTAGTGGCCAAGTGGAAGGTGCATTTCAGTCATCCCCAGACTCCGACATCTAGTGGCACAAACCCCAGGAAAGGTAGAGGCCCACAAAGTGGTAGTGAGTTGGCCTGTGAAGAAAATGCCGCAACATCTGTTTTTCCATTAAAATATCAGTTCCAAATAAAGACATGAGATCGTGCCATTACTACAATTAAAAGTAGAAAATGTACAGTGTTCAGTAATGTAGATTGTTTGAAAATAGAAGAGTCCACCTCTCTCTAGAATTCATGAGGTTAGTTGGGGGCTATGTAAAGGCCGTGTCTGTGTAGAGCCCACAGAGAGGGCCAAACAGCAGGGAGCCCTCAAAGGAGCAGGGGATGAGACATGTGGTCACACAGGTGCTGGCATTCCGCGTCTGCAGGATGAGATGCAACTCCCAGGAAGACTCCTTCCCTGGGCAGACGCCCAGGGACAAGGCGGAGCCTTGTAGAGGGGCACCTCCCTCCAAAAGCTTCCCACCAGCAACTGTTGTTTTCTGATGTGGTGTTTCACTATTAAACTATTTTACAGGAAAAGGCCATTCTAAAGATTTGGAGATGTGTTTGTCCTTAGCCCCATCTGGAGCAGGCCCCCTGCTCATGCCCACCAAGGCCAGGCTCAGCCACTGCAGGAGCAGGGAGCTCTGAAGGCCCTGGCTGGAGAACCTCACTGCCAGCCAGATGTCAGCACTACTTCTCCAAGTGGGACACGAGCTGAGAAGAACCAGGAATTTGGTAAGCGTGAGGGAAGCAGGATCAGGTTGCACAGAGCAGTGGCTTCTAAGCATGGTGACCATGACCCTGGTCAGAAAGACATTTTATATGAGGGAAGAAAGCCCACACACACACGAGCACACATGCACATGCATGCAACATTCTCACATGTGAGCACATGCACACACATGCACAACACACACAGGTGCACACGTGTGCCTGCTCAAGCGACAGAATTGCTCCTCACTTGCTACCAGAGGCAGCTGCTCTCCATTAACCGATGGGAATGTTCCCTCTGATTTGCTCTGTGCGTTCTTGGTGAGAACAGGTGTCATGTGCAGGTGTGTGCGGCCCTCCCACGCATCTTCATGGAGTGAGGGTCAATGATGCCTGCTCCTTCACTAGCACCCACCCTGTGCCTGGTGCCAGGCCCTTCACTGAGCTGATCTCGCCTGCTCCTGTCTTACAGGGGATGAAGCCCAGGCTCAGACAGACAGCCCGGGCTGCCTGCACATTCCTGAATCTCTGTGTGCAGTGTTGGATTGCCTTGGAGCAGGACACGGTACCGGGGTATGCCATGACTTATTTAATAGTCCTTTCACTTCGCATAAACGAAGTCATTGTGCCCAACTTTTTCTTTATTGTAAATAATGCTAAAGGAAATACCTCTGCCTAACTCTTTCCATACACATTAGAACCCTTCAGATAAAGGCCCAGAAATGGGGGTGCTCCATCGAAGGGTAGGCGTTTCTGACTCCCTTGCAGTGCGTTGCTGACTTGCTCTCCAGAACGCCTGGGCCGATCTACCTTCCAGTGGCAGGTGGGATTGGCCATCCCACCCAGCTTGGCAGCCCGGGGTCCTGGCACCCTCTCTATCCCTGCCTTTGCTCAACCCCCATTCAAAGCTGAGCCAGGTCAGTTCAGGCAGTATAGAGGCAGCCAGGGCCTTGGCAGCAGGCGAGTCTGGAGCTGAGACCAACTGACCTTCACCTCGGTTTTCTTCTGTGGAAACATGAGCACGGTCAGCACTAAACTCCTGTCAGCAGTGGCTGTCCTGCAGATCCGCCTATGGCTCAGCTGGGCTTGTTGCTGCTGCGGCCCACCAGATGGGACCCCTGGGAGGGCAGACACCTCCCAGACGCCTGGGTGCTCCTCAGAGTACCTCATGCAGGCACTTGGTTAAAACAAAACCACCCTTTCACTCTCGGATGTTGGGCTGCTGCAAGCACACGAGGGCGTGAGTGTGCCCAGGTCACTCCTGGCTTGCTCCCAAGGGCTGGTGTGCCTGCACCCTGGGGCAGGGGCCCTAAGTGGAAGGCTGTTGTCAACTTCCCCAGCTGCCTCCACGGGGTGGAGGCAGGGCATCCCTGCAGGGCAGGGATGGGTGGGGAGGGGGCCTCACTGGTGCTGAGCTGGGAGGGGGGCGTGGTCAGGGCCAGCTGCACGGGTGGTGTTCTAAAGGCCCTCGGCAGAGCCTCAGACGCGCTCCAGAGAAGAGCAGGGTGCTTGTGTGGCCATGGAGCATGATTTGCAGACGATGTGCTGAAGGAGACCTGGGGGTGTGGGGAAAAAAACTGACCCTCTAGTGTCCACACATTGGGAAGGACTCTGGGCTCTAACAGCCATCCTTTCCTCCTTCCTCCAAACTCAAGAAACATTCTGAATTCCA
The DNA here is from genome assembly GCF_003265705.2 of Callorhinus ursinus. Taxonomy (NCBI): domain Eukaryota; kingdom Metazoa; phylum Chordata; class Mammalia; order Carnivora; family Otariidae; genus Callorhinus; species Callorhinus ursinus. The sequence continues at coordinate 49,914 of NW_027397130.1, forward strand.
AAATGCATCTGTTCCCAAGGGTTTTGCAGGAAGGCCTGTGGCCCTCAGTAACATAGTGGAAGGGCTATGGTTCTGAGGCAATGCTTAGCAGGTGAGAAAGGGGGCAGCACCCTCAAGACCCCTCAGGGACCTCTTCTTACCAGCCCAGAGAGGACCCCCATCTGCCCAGGGTGGGCTGGGAATTGGTCACTGCAGCTGGAGGCACTCTGACAAATGATCTATGCCCACGGCACACAATTCCACAGGAAAGCACAACCAGGGCACTTCCTAACCTGCTAAACTGGTCACTAGGGCGAGGAGGGTTTAGTATTCATAAAGTGAAATTGGTGGATTATTGGAATTATTAAGGGCTTTGATTCTACATTATCCTTAAAAATCTGGCTGCCACACATGCTAATGATTGGAAATCTCCTAGTGCACTTGCACATACAAATCATATACACACTGTACACACACCCCACATGCTTGCATGCATACACACGAATCATACACATATGCACACACGTTCACACACAAATCATAGACACGCTCATGCACACAAATTCACACACACACAAATCATAGGCACACTCAGGCCTGCCCACATGCCCAACTTATACACACACATGAGCACACACCTGCACACACTCACACATGCACACACAACCCTCCACACAGTGATGCTGAAAAGCGTAGAACACAATGTTGCCTGGAGCCTCACATCCATTCCGCCTTCAATCTGTGACAGTCTCTCATTCTTTCTTGGTTTTTCAACCTTTGACACCTTGAAGAGAACTGTTCAGGTATTTTGTGGAAATACCTGATGTTTTCTCATGTTTTGATTGGGATTATGGATTTGGGGAAGAATACCACAGAGGTGAAGTGCCTTTCTCATCACATCATGTCGGGACATGTGGTACTATCACGACTTGCCACAGCGATGCTGACCTTTGCCACGTGGTTCCCCACTGTGAAGCCACTCTTCTGTTCACGTTCTGTCCATTAGAAGCAAGTCGTGAAGTGTAGCCCACACACAAATGGGCAGCAGTGACTGGGCTCTGGCCCCTAGAAGAAGGAGCATCAGGGTGGCTCAGTTGGTTAAGCATCTGACTTTGGCTCGGGTCATGATCTCGGGGTCCTGGGATCGAGCCCCGTGTAGGGCTCCCTGCTCAGCGGGGAGCCTGCTTCTCCCTCTCCCTCTGCCACTCCCCCTGCTCATGGGCTCTCTCTCAAATAAATAGATAAAATCTTTTTAAAAAATTTTTAAAAACCTTCTACATAAATTAATGATATTTAGGGGAGATACTTTGAGACTATGCAACTATCTGGTTTCTCCTAACGTTTTGCAAACTAATTTTAGCATTCCTTTGTGGATCTATAGCATTATTACTGTGGGGATCTGATGGTGATTTTCTGTTTCCCCTCTACAATGCTACTCTACTCTACAGGATTTCTATTTCCCCTCTACATTTTTTGTTTCCTTCAACATTTATTATTTGGGATCTGTCTATAAGGAAGATTAGCCCCTTTCTCCTAGTTTCTATTTGTTCAACCATTTATTTGTAGCAGTACAAATAAAATAAATTTATTTTATTCTTTGGGTTATAGCCCAGTACTTTTAAATTTTTTTATTATTATTTTTTAGCATTTCCTTACTTTCTAGGCCTGCTAGATGCTCCAGGCTCATCTTGCATTTTCTCTGCCTCAGCCCTAGTATCAGGCATTTCTCCAAGGAAACTGATTCCTTTTTTTGAAGGTGCTGTTTAGAAACTAAGATCTGGGCATAAAGTATGCTTGTTGCCAGTGGGGTGTTTTGTGCTTCCAGGCCTCTCAGAGGGCAAAGCTAGGAAATTTGGGTATGTGTACTAACCCACATGTGCACGCATGTGGACATTGACTTTTTATCTCTCGGCCTCTCTGTGAGGAAAGCACGAGTCCATACTGACGTGACCAATTATAGTTGAGTGCCAAAGTGTTCCTTCTGGCCTTCTCCCCACACTTACCCGAAACCTTGTCCAGCTGTGAGAAGCCCGCTCCTGTTCTCTACAGTGTGTTTACTTGTGAGATCTTCACATATATGTGAAGTGGTTCAGAGCTGCCAAACCGTAACCTGTGGGAAATAAATTTACCCACTAGAGTTCAGTGTTAGTGTAGAGGTGTTTTGCAAAGTTGCCCAGGTCAGCTCTTTTGTGTCGGTTCTCTCCGTGGCGGTGGGTCCTCCGCCCAATACCCCAGGTCCCATTCAGCCCAGGACCCCCCCACACCTCAGCTGCTCTTGGTCTTGTTCACATAGCCAGGGTCACTCTTTGAGGTGTCCTTCGGGGTTTCACAAGTGTGTGGAGTCTTTTACCTCCACCATAGAACCACACAAAACAATTTCATGACCTTAAAACTTCCCCTCATCAACCCCTGGCAACCACTCTTCTGTTTTCTGTTCTTATAATTTTGCCTATCCCAGAAAAAAAAAAAAAAAGAATCAATTAAAAACCAACATGTGGTTGTGAGGTGGCACAAGTTGGGGAGGCGGGCACATGGGGGCCCCAGTGGGAAGACATCCACACTGCCCACACAGCCGAGATCCAGTGGGTGTACCCCAAAATCAGGCACCACACTGGAGCAACCGGGGACATCCAGAAATGCCATTGGCTAAACAGGTGCCATGGAAGCAGCAAGAAGCAGCACCAGTCCAGGTCAGGACAAGCCCATCTGGACAAGAGGAGCAGTGCCCCAGGCAGGGTTGTGATGGGGAAAAGCCTGGGGTCCCTTAGGAACCACCACTGGCCCCAATTCCCAGAGGGGCTTGCTCAGCCTCTCTCCCCTCCACCTCTCCCTTCCTTGTTCCCCTTCTCACTGCTGCAGCAGGGAACAGGCTGTTTTCCTTTGCTGGGGTTTATTCAGTTTCAGGTTCTTGACTTTAAAAGCAGATGCAGGAAATTTGTGGCTTGTGTCACTCAGAAATGTCACTGACACAAATTAATTTTCACTGATGTGGCCTCTGGTGTTTTCCGCTGGGTTTCTGGACCTTGTAGACAAAGCCAGCCCCCCACCCAACTGACCTCTGATGTGTTTCTGTGGCACACAGACCCGGAGAAGATGTGTAAGTTCTGAAGCCCGGGCTCGCCAACCCCTCAACATCCCTCTGAAACACAGTGTAATGGAGCCATCATTCATGCAGCTGAACCAGCTCTCCCTCCAGGAGGGAGCTCCAGTTGAGTGAGGCGGACGGAGCTGCCCTGGGCCTGAGTCCTCCACCCTCCTGCCCTGGTCCAGCACCCACCTCATGGCAAGAGCCTGCGGTCCCATGGGAGGCGCTGCTGACTTCTACGGTTTGGGGTGCCCATTGTTCCAGTTCACAAGGGAGACAGAGAGGCAGAGTGGTTTCTGCTGCCCCCAGTGGAGTCTGGAAGCTGGCCTGGAGAGGAGAACAGAGCAGACCAGAGCAGTGGGCCAAGGGAGGATGGAGAAGACAGAGACGGAGAAAAAGGGAGGGGCGCAGACAGAGCCTCTTGAGGCCACTCTCTGCGCCTCTGCTGTGGTCCCACGCTGACCCTTCGCCCCCACAGAGGATTGTTAGCCTCCTGCCCCTTCAGGTCACCCTCACCTTGTGCCTCCTCCTCCTTTCTCCCTCCGATGACCTCATCCTCTGTACTTGCCCTACTGACCCCCTTCCTCCCACCTTGCCCCTCCCATCCCACGCCAGCTCTGGCAAAAATAACTTACCAAAAATATGGATGGGATCCCAGTCTGCCCCTGGCTGGCCCGCCCTTTCCCCTTCCCCTCAGTCAGGAGGCAGCCTGGCAGTGGGGCTGCAGACTCCCTCAGTCCACCCTGCACACTCCCCTTGCCTTAGATGCTGGGAAGTGCTCACTAACCCTCGTGCAACAGTGTTTGTGAAAGCAAAACACAGGCGTCCCTTGCCTCATGGGTTAGATCCTAGTGAGAGAGACTGGCAGCGGGCAGCAGGGCAGAGGCCAGTCGTGCAGAAACCAGAGTTTGAAGAGGGTGGGCCCCACACAAGACACAGGCTGGGGTCTCCCCTGAGCAAGGAGGGGAGCTCATGGAAGAGGGGAGCTCCACCTTGCAGGTGAGGACTCTTGTCTAGAGCACCTGGACTGCCACTGGAGGTTTTTTAAAAAGGGGAAGCCATAACCAATGTCTGTATTTCTCAATGATGAGATTAAAAAAAACTGGACATCAACATGCAAAAAATGAACCTTGACTTAAACCTCACACTTTACATAAGAATTGGGGCAAGATGGATCAGAGATTTAAATGTAAAATGATAAAGCCTTTAGAAGAAAACAGAAAATCTTCATGAACTTGGGTTAGGCAGAGTTCCTAGCTGTGACAACAGAAGCACAACCCATAAAAGAAAGAAGTCGCAAATTGGATTTCATCAAAATTACAAACTTTACAAAACACAACATGAAGAGAATGGAAACACAAGACATAGACTAGGAGAAAATATTTCCAAATAACGTATCTGACAAAGGAATTGTATCCAGAATACAAAAGGAGCTCTCAGAAACCAACAGTAAAAAGACAAATCACCCAATTAAAAACTTGGACAAGGCCTTGAGGAGATGTCTTGGTGAAGGAGCATGTGGAAGACGCTTCCGGTGACCACCCACCCCTGTGGCTGCAGGAGCCCACGGACAAGGGCACTGAGCGCCAGCAGGAACACGGCGCCAGAGCTCTCATGCACACTGGGGAGAATGCAAAGTGTCCCGCCACCTTCGCAGACAGCACGGCACTACACGGCACTCAGCAGTCACACTTCTGCATGTTGACCCAAGAAAAGTGAAAACTTACATTCACACAGAGATCTGTACACAGACGTACGTGGCAAGTGTATTCAATAATCACCAGAACTAGTAACAACCCAAATACCCTTCAATCGGGCAAGTGCATAACCCAACAGGGGCACACCCACACAACGGGGTGCTTGCCCCCAATACAAGGGGTGAGCTGTTGGTACACCCCAACAGCTTGGAGGATCTCAGAGTCGGGACCAGTGGCTGGAGCCAGTCTCAAAGGTCCAACACTGTGTGAGTCCATCTGTAGATAAAACACTGTAGGGATGGTTGCCAAGGGTTAGGTGGGGGGTGGTATGAATATAAAAATAATTTTTGAGGTGAGGGAGCTGTTTTGTACCCAAAATGTTATTACATAAATCTATAACTGTGTTGAATTCACAGAACTTTACACCAAAGAACTGTAATTTTACTACTTTTTTCTACTTTAATGTTAATTAAAGAATCAATTTCTAAAATGACAATAGCAACTTTACAAGTAAAGCCCAACCTCATTCCCCACAGAGCCACCCTGGTCAGAGGCACCCAGAATGTGTTCACGACAGCCCAGGGCACGCTCCCAGCGGGTTCCACTCAGACCTCTTTCCCTGGGCTGGCTGGCAGCTGGGGAGGGCTGGGTGCTCCTGGGGGGCCTGCCGCAGGGCAGCCTCCTCTGACCCATCCAGCGAAGGTTTGGGGTACATTTGGAATGCTTCCATCCAGGACTCTCTGTGGAGAGTAAAAGAAGCTCAAGGCTTTGGATAGAAAAGCCCTAGGTCAGTGGCTGAGGGCATGTTATGGAGACAGAAGGGCTCTCCCAGGTCACACAGCCCATTTATGGAAGATCCTGGCCCTGACTCAGTGATTCCCACAAGAGGGGTCAACTGGAGACTTGTTTCCTTGTGCCACATCAAGCAGGCAGGACTGAGCCACGCTGCCTGGAGTCAGATTTTCCTGGGCATCAGGGGAGCAGCCTGTGGTTTAGGACTGGCTTCTGGCGGGGTCTATCTTTCGTAAGACCATGAAGGGTGATAGGCAGGATGAGGAGGAGGGATCTGGGTGAAGTTGCAGGAAGACAAAGGATTGGAGCCTGGAAGGGACCAAGTCAGTGAGGGCTGGGGAAGTGGGAGATGAGGGTTTCAGAGACCTCACATGCTTGCCTGGAAGAAAGAAACAGAAGTACAAGAGAACATCTGCACCCTTGGAGCCTCCCACCCCTTGTGAACACAGGGAGAGAATGGGGAGGGGTCTCCTGCGTCTGCTTCAGGCGCCAACTGCTCCACGCTCCCTCGAGGGATGTCCAGTCCCAGGAGAGATGAGAAGGCCCTGACAGAGGAGCTCAGGGCGGCCTTGCACCCCCTCAGAGACCATGAAGCTCTGCAGGGCTGGGGCCCTGGCTGCCCCAGCACTTCCCTCCTGTGCCAGAGCCCCGAGAAAGCCTCATGGTGGGGCCGCATATCAGGCAGGTGACCCAAACCACAGGACCAGGCAAATCCTGCTACAATCCCACCAGTACTCAATTTCAGAGACACCCACCTCCTCAAGAGTTGCTAGCAGCACGTGGTATGAGTACCAGTGTCCAAGATTTACTTTACTGTGTTCTTTATTTTGTCTCTCTTGCAAATTGAGAAGGGTTGGGGAAGAGTTTAGGAAGGTGAGTGAAGCAGGGAGAGGCTAACAAAGGAGAGTTAATTCTGTAAAGAGGAGGAGAGGGAGACGGGGTGGAGGGGGCAGGAGGAGACACTCTTCCTTGCAGGTGGGTATGTGGGGGCAGCATGGGGCATCCACAGAACCAACAGAACAACATTTATTTCGTTCAGGCCCCAGCAGCTGTCAGCCACAAAAGAGGCACCAAAGTGCCTCCTCTTCCTCCTCCTGGGCCCTCATCTCGGGGAAAAGGGAGCTGTCGGCACTCAGGCCCAACACCCTGTTTATTGAGGGTGAGTACAGGCACTTGTGGGGCCCTTACATCTGTCCGCATTCCTGCCCTACTGGCTCAGGCCTGGCTCAGCCGCCAATGATCTCTCTCCACCCATCTATCATCCATCCATCCATCTATCAACTATCTACCCATCTATCATCCATCTATCATTGATCCATCCATCTATCCATCCATCTATCATCTATCCATCCATCTATCCAGCCATCTATCTATCCATCTATCCATCCATCATCCATCTATCATCTATCCATCCATCTATCTATCCATCTATCATCCATCTATCATCTATCCATCCATCTATCTATCCATCTATCATCTATCTATCATCTATCCATCCATCTATCATCCATCTATCATCTATCCATCCATCTATCCATCCATCTATCATCTATCCATCCATCATCCATCTATCATCTATCTATCCATCTATCCATCCATCATCCATCTATCATCTATCCATCCATCTATCTATCCATCTATCATCTATCTATCAACTGTCATGTGTCTGTGAGCATGGCTAAGCCAACAGACTTTAAAGTCACCTTGTCATATGGCATGTTTTGTACTCATGTGCATGTGAATGGGTGAGAGAGAGGAGAGGAGCCGGAAGAGTCTTCCCTGACTCTCTAGAAACTGGGGGCCAGATTCCTGGCCCTGGCAGCCTGCGCCCAACCTATTGTCTGAACCCATTCTGGGGCTTGGCCCTGGGTCTGGGGAGCCACCCAGGACTGGTGCCAGGCCACACTGTGGCTCCCTGCCGCCAGTAGGCGGCACTGCAGGAGTGCTTGAGAGGCAGCAGCTTGGGCTTTCAACCAGTGGGACCCCCACCCATAATGCCCTGGCTGGAGCCCCTTGCAGGCTGGGAAGTATGGGCTCAGAGGGAGGGGCAAGCTGCAGAGTAGAGAGGGTTGTGCCATCGGAAGCTGTTCCAAGGCAGAGGCTGGGCTTTCCTGTTTTTCTTCCTCCGTGCACACCCCATGTCCAGTGCGTCAGCAGTCTGGACAGCCTTTGACGCCTGTTTCACAGATGAGAACGTAGAGGTTCAGTCAGGGGCAGGGCCCAGGGTGCACACAGTGCCACACTAGACCATGCACTGGGGGTGTTTTGCCATTTCCTTCCCTGAGTCCTAGGGTCTCAGGTCTGCCTGGGGCCATAGATCTTCAGCCTGTCCACCAAGCTGATGCTGTGTGCTGTATAGGGACACATGAGTGTGTGTGTGAGACATGGGCATGTTCTCTGTGGGTGTGAGTATGTTTGCGGTGAGTGTGTTTGGGTGTATCCTGGCATATGTGTGTGCCAGGCATGCATGTCTGTATATTGGAGTGTGTGTGTGTGTGTGTGTGTGTGTGTGTGTGTGTGTGTGTGGTTCCTGTGTCATCTGAGTCTGTAAGCTCCATCTTTTCCTCTAAGATATTCAGACAGACAAATTGTCTTGCAAATGTTTCCACAAGGTGGTTCTAACAATGTCTCCTGCTCAAGGGGAGCACCAGCGTGTACTGACAGTGAGGTCCCAGCTCTTCATGCAATTTGTCACTTCAAGACCCTCAGTGGAGGTGCCCCAGAGATGGTGACGGCTCTTGAAAGGGATGCTTGGTGAAATTCCTCACCTCCCCTCTGCTTTCAGAAGCAGCAGTAACTTTGCTCACATTCAGCAGAAAGCCAAGCTGCCTCAGTGTGGAGGTCATGTGGCCAGGCTTCCTGGAGCCAGAGGGTGACTCAGCTCCAGAAAGCTCTGAGTTGTACCTCACCCACCCACAGCTCCCGGAGTCCAGACATGCTGCGGGTGTGCCTGGCCCAGCACGCACATTCTGTTCCCTAGCTGCCTCGCCCAACCTCCCCAGGACATGCTGCCACCAGCTGCCCTTGCCAGGGTCCTTCCAGCACCTCACAGCCTTTGGGAAACGCAGGGCATGGAGGATGGGGCCTGCAAAGTGCCCCCATAGGTGCTTAGGATGAGATGGGCCTGGCAGCAGCTGACTCAGCCACCCTCCACAAGGAGACAGACAATACCATATTCTGACACATCAAACCTTCTGGGTGTCTCTTGGGGAAGCACAGGGGTGGTGGGCACTGGCATGTCAAGGGATGAGAGAGAAGGCGCTGGAGGGTCACAGAGCCATGATCAAGGGGCCATGGGGCCCAACAAGCCACTGGTTGGCCTCTCCTGGGATTCCCAACACCCTAACACATAGCTGGTGTCCCTGCAAACTGTGTAGGAACAGCAGATCAGAGCTGCAGGCCCTTGGTCAGCCTGTAATGAGAGATGTTTTAAAATATACAAGAGAAAAAAGGTGTGAGAAAGAAGTTCCAGGTAGACCCTGCTATGAGAGAGGACCCCAGATGTGTGTGTTCGTAGAACTAGGCTCAATGGTGATAATCCTATCCGCCATGAGCAGAAACCTGAGCAAGCCCATGTGTCCTGCCAACACACCCAGAAAGTGAAACTTGAGGGTGCCCCAGGCTGCCAGTGAGTAGCAAGCAGGCCATGGGCACCCCACATGCCCACAATGGGACCACCCCCTCAGGTCTCAGACTTCATCTGCTCTCAGGACAAGGCTGAGCCCAAACCTGTCTGTCTGGTCATTCCAGGAGAGGGTCCAGAACACTGCACAGCATGTGAGTGGGAGAATGGGGCTCCACCCAGACCTCCACCCAACCCAAACCCCCTCATTCACACCTCTCACTGCCCAGACCCTTGTCCTGCCCAGACCATCACCTACCCTCCTAGGGGGTTCTTGCCAGTGGCTCCGGCTACATGTCCTGCACTCTAGCCCAGCTTGAGGTACATCACCTCAACCAGGTGGCATTGGGGGAGCTGCTCCCTGGGGAATGCAGGAGGGAGTGTTTGAGCCCACAGGGCACCCACTCCTCTGTACTGATGAGTAAACTGCTGCCCTACTGGAACAGGGCTCTCTGTTCCTAGGACCTAGGAAGCCACCCCTGGCCTGTGGGAGGAAGATCTACCTTCCCCCCGCCCCAGCCAATGTCTGCTCAGGGGAGCCCAAAAGGGTGCTCAGCATCGACACTGTCTCCATCAGGTTAACCAGTCAGTGCTGCCTGGCCTACCTCTTCTTACAGGAGGACAAGTGGGTATCCTGGTGAGAAATACACCCTCTGGTTTCTATTCAATGCCATCGTTCTAGGTGAACTCACCAGGAACAAGCTGTATCCTGTTGGAAACAGAATGAGATGTCCAGGTGTACTCCGCAGACCCTACATCAAGAGCTTCTATCCACCTGCTCTGAAAGCAGGTTACCACCCCCACACCCAGGCTGCTCTGGCTTTGGGGGTCCTTGGCTACCCTCCAGGGGTCAAGGAACCTGCAGAGGAGGCTAGGGTCAGCCCAGCGAACCCTGCTTCTTTTGGGCTGTGAAGTTCCCGAGAGCTCTGCGATAGCAGGGGAGGGGTCGGCCACCCCACAGCAGCCTCCCTACCACCACTGCCTTGACCTGCAGCTGCCCTGAGTCCAAGCCCTCTTTGTTGGCAAATAGGCATTCCCATGCACAGCCCTAATCTAGCTCCAGCTAGAGACTAGAGGGAGAACGTTCGCTTTGGCTGAATGGCCCAGTTGGTGGCAGGGCTGGAAGGCATGCTCACTTGTGGGCCACCCAGGGGCCCTTCCTCAATTTGCAAAATGTGCCTCTGAGAGTTGCAGCCACTCCATACAGAGCCAGAGTGCCTGCAGGTCACCTCTGCAGGCTCCAGGCACCACCCTCCTGCACACCCAGAGAGAAGATGCTGGAAGCAGTGAGCCCTGCCAGGGGGATGGAGGAGAGGCAAGGGGAGGGATGGGGAGGAATGGGGGGAGGTGGAGGGGGGGCCGGAGGAGGGAGGGGGAGGGGGACAGGGGAAGGGCAGGAGAAGGGACAGAAGGAGGGATGGAGGAGAGGTGGGGAGGGATGGGGAGGGGCAGCATTCTTCTGAGAGGTTGAGGGTTAGGGGTCTCCGCCCAGGTTGCCTGGAGAGGGTCTCTTCCATCAGGAAAACTGGCATCTCGGTGGAGTTCCAGCTTCTGGGGGCAACAGTGGAGGAGTTACAGTTGGAGCAAGGGTCATCCCAGCCTTGCCCATCCACTTCACCTACTGTGATGCTCCTGGTCACTCTGGGCGGGCTGGGCCCCTGTGATGCTATCTCACAGCCCCTAACCAGGAGCCAGGCAGGTTCTGTCCTTCTAGGGTGGTCAAGCAACATGAGCAGTGCCAAGCTTGCCTTGGCTGGGCCTGTCCTGACTCTGAAGTCTTCTGTGCCATCATATTCCCTGCTGTGTGGCCTTAGACAAGTTCCTCCACTTCTATTCCTGTTTCTTCATCTACAGGATGAGTGCCTTCAGAGGATCAGACATGATGCCCAGGACCTGTCAAATGCTCAGCACAGGGCCCAGTGTGAGCTCTGCTTCCTGGAGCCGGGCAGGGCTGTGCACCTCTGCCCAGGGAAGATGAGGAGGTAGTGGCTGCTGCAGCAGGTGTATACCCTAAGGAGGAAGTCTTTGGGGAGAGCTCTCTTCATGTCCTAAAGTTTCATCTTTTTATGCATCCGCAAATTGGCACAGAGTCAGTGCTTCATGGATCCACATGACAAAGGTTTGACTTCAGGGCAGTGACTGAGCTGGTCCCTGAGGACACACAGAAAGTGGCCCACCTGGCATGGGCAGGTGTGGGTCTGGTAACCTAGAAACAATGGAGGAATAGATGTCAAGGAAGAAAGGGCCCCCCTTGCTCTCTCATGGCTGCACAGCCTGCAGTCTCATTTTGCCAAGCAAAAACCTCTGCTGCCTAAAAACCCTCTCCAGGCGATGCCAGGGACTGGGTCCTGAGCTGTGAGGCCTGTCAGTGAGCTGTCAGCTGGGAGCCAAAAGCCTGGGGAGGCATTCCATGGTTGGTAACTGTGCTCAGATGCTGTGCTAGGCCATTTAAACTTTAAAAAAAGAAAGTCATCCATCCATATACTTACCATATGGTGAAGTCCATGGCCAGACGGGCATCATGGACAGTCAGGGACTGGGCAGACCTGTGAAGTATGGGGCAGGGGTGGATGACATTTACATGCTTCATGAAGCTCCGGGCTCATTCACAGTTTACTCAAAGATTTGAAAAGAGCAAGCCACTTTGCCAAGCTCAAACACACCTTTCCATTGCCAGGTCAAGAAGGCTCTTTCCTGAGACCAGGCCCAGGGAATGCCTAACAGGTATGCTATAGGGAGGGCTTGCCAGGAGCAGGTCCCAGTATCTGCCCTGCTCAACACTACCCCGCAGGAGGGACTGGGGGAGACGTGACCCCCTGGCGATGGTTTTCAGCCCATCACAGATGCTGGGGGACCCTGACACCATCCAAACACTAGCCGGCCAAGGGATTGCCCCCAGTCAGCCAAACCCTGTGTATACGCCCCAAAGCCCTTGCCCATCCAGAGTCTCTGGGTGGATGCAGGTACCTTGGCTTGGAATATTTAGAGCAGTAACCCCCCATGTCCCTGAAGATGCCCTCTACATTGAGTGGCCAAGCATAGGTGCCCTTCCCCAGGCTCAGACCATTCAAGATGTTTGCACTCAAAGACCCGGGAGGAGCATGAGGGGAGGTCAAGGGTAAGAAACTGGACATTGGCATCCCAGCCAGTGGAGACCGTTCTGGGGGGGCACCTCCTGGCACAGGATAAGAGGACAGAAAGAAGTCTGCACCTGGAGGTGGGAGCAAAGGAGAAGGGTCTGACTGACTCAGGACCAGCTGCCTGCTGAGGGGCATACCCTGCCTGGCCCCAGGGGACCACAGCTAGCCTGGACTCCAGGGAGCCCCGGGAGCTGCAGCAGTGGGATGGGGTGGGAGCCCCAGGGATAGGAGGTGAAGGCACAGCCATCGCTCCTCCCGGGGAGACCACAGCTGTGTGTGCGTGCACACGTGCACGTAGGCAGGGGTGTGTGTGTGTGCGCGCCCGTGTGCGCACACCCGTGGATGTGCATGCCAGCTCACACACGTGTGCTCACACATGGGCATCAGTGTGCTCGTATGTAAGAGTGATTGTGCTGAGCAGGCAGAGGCTGGGCGGCTCTTTCTCCTGGTTCACTTCCAGGCCAAGCCAAGCAAATAAGGGCAGTTCTCCCTCCCTCTGAGGGCCTCTCTCCAGGACAGGTCTGGATATTCCTTGTTCCTTTAGCCATCAGACCCTAAAGTTCAGATCACAAAGCCCTAAAGCTTTTAAGGACCTATGAAAATGTTGAAACTGGGGGGAAATTACTTTTATTAGATCCAAAATATGAAAAGAAAATTGCTTTTGAGTTTTTGGGCTACTCTCTAAGGACACCCCACAGGTGTTTGTTTTAGGGATTTCTTGGGAAGGGTGTGTTCCCAAACATGCTTCCGCCACAGCCAAGGCTCCTTCTCCTCACCCCGCTTCCCCAGGCAGAGAGGCCCAACTCGGGCTGGCCCACCTCCTCAGCGCCTTCCCACTGAGCTGACCCGGATGTCCGGGAGAGATGCCTGGGATGAGCTGGACCCCCACCAGCCTCCACAGCCAAGTGCCTCAGGCTGAGAGGCCAGTGGGGAGCCGCATCCTTCCTGTTCAGGCCGGGGGCTTGGGAGGAGGTCCAGCCCGGCTTATGTCCCCCAGGCAGGTGCCCCCGCCCCAGGGAACAGGGGTGGCGGGTATGGAAAACAGTCGGACTTCCTCAGCACTTGCTGGCCTGCTTTATGTGTCCCCTTAGGGACCTTTTAGTCCACTCTGAGCTGAGCTTTTCTGAGGTTCACAGCCAACGCCGACTTAGACTCTTGAGATAGTTATTGCCTGCTCTGCAGCTAACTGGCCGGCGTTGGGTGGCCTTTACCCTCTCTGGGCCCACCCCCCTTGACCCCCCACCCAGCAAGGGAGGAACCTATGGCCAGTTGGTGCTAAGGGCCCTTGGGCTTGTGCTGTGACAACGCTCACCAGACCTCATCTCTAGCGTCACTTGAGGACCCTGGCCCACCCCCTGTAATCTTCCTCCTGGTAACTCGGGACCACACTCTGGGTCGTCCGGCCTTCAAAGGCTACCATGGCCTCAGCCCCTGCTTTCCCGCAGGTTCTGTTACTGCAGCGCGGGCTCTGAGGGGTTCTGATGGTGCTTCGCCATCGGCAGTGCCAACACCCTGGGTCTCCGGTGACTACACAAGACGGTGTGAAGTTTCTGTGCTAGTGTGGCCCCACAGGTGTTCATCTTGACAAGTAAGCCAGAGGCCTTGCTGTGCCCAAGGTGATGGCGCGGCGGACACGGGCCCCACAGCTGTTAATGGCCCACCAGCAGACCAGCCCGAACATCCACCAGCTACGCTGGGTCCCCGGGGAAGAGCGTCCCTGGGCCAGGTGGACGGGCAAGGCACTTGTACGTGCGTCTGTGGGGCCGCTCCTGTGGTTGGTAAGGTCTGACCCAGGGAAGAAACACCCAGCAGTGAGCTACGCAGGCAGAAGCACAGCTGGGTTTGTGCCATCCTTCTGGTGGCCCCTGCCTGGGTCAGGTGCAAGGTGGAGCCAGAGGGACCCGCCTCCCTGAGTGCCCTGAGGAGGGGCCCAAAGACCATGGCCTCTGCCTCCACTTTCCTGTTAGTGGGGATGAGCCTGATTCATGTGCTTCCTGTGACAGCCACGACATCATCACATCCGCTCAGGGAACTATTTTTAACTGGTTTATGTATTTCATATATGAGGAAGACATCAACTTCTGTTTTACTTCATTTTACAGGAAAGTGTTGCAACCATGCTCAGCTCAGCAATATTAATCACCACAGAGCAGCAGGGGAAGCCCATCTCAGCAACAAAGTCTGATCAAAATTAATAAAGTTGGAAATGTCAGGCAGGCTCGATGCCACTCATTTTGTAAAGGGGGAAACTCAGTACTACCTCCTTCTGTGGGACCCAGCAAGCCCATTTTGAGAAAGAGCATTCCCTCCACGGCTGCCAGCCATCCAGCACTGACCGCATCGAGCTGGTTCCTGCTCTGGGCCTGGCCATGGGCACTGGCAGGGCTGCCGGGTGTCCAAGGGGCCGGGGCCACCTCTAGTGGCCCTCCTTGAGGCGAGGGTCTCTTCAGGACCCTGTGGGCAGCCAGCCCATCCCCTCCTCTTTCAGACAAGGAGAGGCTCAGGGAAGGGGTCCCGTCAAGTGATTTGGGTCTGTGGTTCCTGCTTCCTGATCGAGCTCTGCCCCCAGCAGCCCAGGCCCACCTGGCGAGCTCCAAGCAACGGTGGCCTGGGAGGGTCCTCACTCAGCCCGCACGCCTCACGCACTCTCCGCCCCCACTCTTAGTCGAGACTCTACTTCTCTCACGTTTCTTAACCTCTCCCCTTACTCATTTGGGCCCAAATGAACAACCCCTTTTTTTTTTTCTTCCTTCCTTCCTTCCTTCTTCCTTCCTTCTTTCTTTCTTTCTTCTTTCTTCCTTCCTTCTTCTTTCTTTCTTTCTTTTCCTTCCTTCCTTCCTTCTTCCTTCCTTCTTCCTTCCTTCTTTCTTCCTTCTCCTTCCTTCCTTCCTTCCTTTCTTCCTTCCTTCCTTCCTTCCTTCCTTCTTCCTTCCTTCTTTCTTTCTTTCCTCTTTCTTCCTTCCTTCTTCTTTCTTTCTTTCTTTCTTCTTTTCTTCCTTCTTCCTTCCTTGTTTCTTCCTTCCTTCTTTCTTTCTTCTTTCTTCCTTCCTTCCTTCCTTCTTCCTTCCTTCTTTCTTTCTTCTTTTCTTCCTTCCTTCTTCCTTCCTTCTTTCTTCCTTTCTTCCTTCCTTCTTTCTTTTTTTTTAATATTTTATTTATTTATTTGAGAGAGCGAGAATGAGAGAGAGAAAGAGCACATGAGAGGGGGGAGGGTCAGAGGGAGAAGCAGACTCCCTGCTGAGCAGGGAGCCTGATGCGGGACTCGATCCCGGGACTCCAGGATCATGACCTGAGCCGAAGGCAGTCGCTTAACCGACTGAGCCACCCAGGCGCCCCTCTTCCTTCCTTCTTCCTTCCTTCCTTCCTTCCTTCTTTCTTCCTTCCTTCCTTACTACTTTCTTAGCCCCAGGCTCCCTTACACAGTCTTCCACCAGCAAGCACCGGGCTGCTGGGCACCTCTGAGCAGGGAAATGGCAGGCAGCTGAAGCAGCAGGGGAGAGGAGCTGGAGGGTGGCAGAGAGGCTCGGGGGCCAGTCCCAGAGGCTGTCCGGAGAACAAAGTGCATGTTCTCAGGAAAACAGGCAAGATGTAAAATGTGGAGGATTAAGGGTAGGGTCACAGAAGTCAGCCCTGACGCAGCCCCAATGAACCTGGGTGAGAGGTTGCCACATAGCCAGGGGTCAGGCCGGACTGTGAGGGGCCTCATGCAAGAGGGTGTCCCCCAAGAGCCAGACCCCAAGGGATGGAATCTACATTGTGCTTCCAGCCCCCAGAGCTTAGCCCCCCAGGGGCCGGTGATTACCTGTGCCAGCCTGTGGGAAGTTTTCCCCTCTCAGTGCATGCCTGGGCTACCTGCCCACAGAGCAGGGAAGGTTGGTGCCTTTACCCAGCTTTCACAAGTGAGAAGGCGTGACCTTGGGGTATCAGTCGAAGGACACCTGAGCAGCCCCATTTCTGCCCCCAGATCCATGCTCTCTCCTCACCATAAGCATGACTTTACATGCATTTCCAGATCTCAGGACCTCTCCGGACTTGTCAGAATCTGGCTGGGTAAGACCACATTGTGACTGTCTTCTCCCCAGAAGCCCCCAGTAGTGGGGACGTCTCTATCCCGGGGTCATCTGGGCTCACAGGTGTTGGTCTCACTCACCTGGATGTGAGTGAGACCAATCTTCTTCCCTTCCCAGACACACCCCACCCTCTTCCTTTCTTCTGGAAGAAGCAGGAAGAACTCCAGAGTCTGGGAATTGCTTGGAGGCTGGGGAGACCCCAGGACCTGATTCGGGCTCTGTCAGACCACCTGACTCATTCCTGAGTGGTTTACACAAAGGTACTTGTTCAATCTGCACAAGAACCCTTTTGGAGAAGAGGAAACTGAGGCTGGAACAGGCTCAGTAAGTGGCCAGCACCCCCACGGTGTGGGGCAGGGCATGGATTCCAGCCCAGGAAGCCCGGCTCCAGAGCCTGTGCTCCAAGCCCCTACGCTATAATTTGTGTCCTCCAGGGCTCCTGATATCTCAGATTTAATGTGGAAAAATGGTTCCACTCCGTCTCACCCCATACCCAAAATAAACTCAGATAGATTAAAGGCAAAAAATATAATTATAAAAGAACTGGAAGAGAACAGAAAAGTACACACTCTCAGGAAAACAGGAAAGGGGCAAAATCTAAGCCTTAAGGAAACAACTGACAGATTTGACGACAAGAAATTTGAGGACTTGTATGTGATGGAGAAAACACCACTAGAAAGCTATAAAATGTTAAGCAAGAGATGGAACAAGTATCTGCAAGGTAAGCATGCATGTTGATATTTAGCACATGTAAAGAGCACCCACAGGTCAGTAAGAAAAAAACAACAATCCGATAGAAAAGTGGCAAAGGAGAACAAAGAATATATAAAGCATCTTAATAAAGACAACAAATTATTTAGTCTCCATCAATCACAGAAATGAGAAGTTGAAAAACATTTGATGACAAGATCCAGTATTGGTGAGGTGAGGGAAAGGGGCACATTCACAAACCATGTGCAAGGGTGTGAATCAGTGATTTGGAACCTCTGCCAGAAATTTAAATGCACGCATCCTGAGACCCCAGCCCCACGGAAAGATGTCTGTGTTCGGATGTTTTAAGGCGCACTTCTGGACACAGCAAAGTCCAGAGAACAGCCCCTTGGGGACAAGACCCAAGCTACCTGGGAAAACCAGGTATCCTGGAGAACTCAGAGCCCCTCTGAGAACCTGGAGGTTCACCTTGGGCTGGGCACCTGGGAGGGAGGCCATCCCCACCTGCAGACCCCATATTCAGCTGCCCTGAGGGGTTATGGCGGCGTGCCTGGGATATGGTGGCCTGCCCTGGACTCTGAGGGGCCACTGTCAAACCTGGAGACACAAACTGGGTGGCAGGGACAAGGTCCTGCAGACGGGGCAGTAAGACATGACCTTCCCGGTCTCGGGGAGCTGTGTGTCCCTCTCTGTAGCACCCTACTATCAGGGCAGTTGTTCAGGCACCCCACCCACCCCTTCCTGTTTTGTTTCAGGGACCCCAGCGCACCTGGCCCCTCCAGGCCTGGCTCGCACCCTAGTCCTCCACTACCCCTTCCTGTTTTGTTTCAGGGCCCCCAGCCCACCTGGCCCCTCCAGGCCTGGCTCGCACCCTAGTCCTCCACTGATGGGCCTCACACTACCTCCCCCTCCACAGCCTTCCCGTGGCCACCTGTCCGGCCACTGTGTGTTCTCTGTCCCTGGTGTCCTGGACCTTCCCGTGAGCTGCTCTCCCCTCACTGCCCCAGCCAGGGTTTCTGTGCCGTCTCTGCTCAGCTCTCACGAGGACCTGACGAGGAGTTGGAGGCCCGGAGAAGTAAGAGACTCAGTGAGCTCACACAGTGAGGAGGTGACAGATGAAAAGCCACACCCGCCTGGCCACAGGGCCAGCAGACACTCAGGGGTTGGCTTGGGGCCCGGCCACAGTGAGGGCTCAGGGTGCTGGCTCACCTGTGCTCTGCACACCCGGGCACTGTGAGGTCTATTGCTTGCTCCTCCCTCTACAGACAGGGCTCTGTGGCCACTGAGACAGAGCTTGCGTGGGCAGCTTCATGACTCTTCTCTCTGGGCTGATTTTAAATCTCAGGGAGCCATGGCCCCTGCTGCATGCATCACATTGGAATGAGTTGCAGTGGCTCTGCCTTCCGGAGGGTTTTGTCTCTAATTTATACACGCTATCAGGCAGTTATTTGATCCAGATGCCTCTGAAATGTGCTTTGCACTCGAACCATCCTGGACAGGGGTGGGCGGCCTGGGGAGGGTTCCTGTCTCATGAATCAGGGAGCGGGTTCTGAGGAGGGGCGTGCCCCCTCCCCTGGAAAATAGTGTGGGACTTGTTCCAGGTGCTTTTCCAGCCCCACTGTCTCTGGGCCCCAGGGAAGGCGTGTGGGACTAGTGGTGGGGTGTGTGGGCGGGGCTGCAGTCCAGCCTTCCTCCAGCTCCAGGTTCCTGACCTACACATGGGTACTGCCTGTCCCTCCTCACTCATCCAAGTACCATGGGGCCCAATCAGCCCAAGAAGGACCCTCTGCCCACCAAGAACCGATGAAGCCACGGGCCAAGTGCTCAGTGGTAGGTGGATATGGAATGGCCCTGGGACCGTTGGCCACATGGGTCCCTCCCGCTGAGACCATCCCTATGTGGGGCCCTGGTGTGTGACTTGGTGCTGCGGGGCCACCCTGTACTCCTGTTACCTCTATTTCCAACCTGGACCTCAGAACACTTCCAGAAGCTGCCCCTTCCCTCTGTCTTAACCTATCAACCTATCATCTCTCTCCTGGTGGCCCCCATGAGATATTCTCCATGGGGAAGCCACAGGGATACTGTGAACACCTGGATCAGATGGCATCTCCTGTGCTGGCTGCCTCCCCAGGCACCCAGCTCAGGGTCAAAGCCACACCCTCTATGGCCCAGCAACTCACAGGACCCCACACATCTCCCATGGGCCTACACTATCCCCAACATCCCCCATGACCCAGGGGCCTACAGCACCCCACACATCCCCCCTGGGGCTTGGGGGCCCACATGACTCCCCCTTCCATGGCATTGACTGGGCCTGGTCTTCATGGCACAGCCAGGTTTGAGAAGGACAAACTGAGGGTTCTTCCCTCTGGCTGTCATGGGAGTTAACGGGGACCACCATGGGACCACCACCACTTAGTGGCCTGGGAACCTGCCCCCTGCACACACTCACCAGCTGGAGGATGGAGGCCCAAGGGTGCCAGTGCCCTGATGGCCTGGGCCTCACTCATCCAGGCCCCAGCCACCTGGGAAGCCTCCCTCCCTCCCTCTCTCCCACTGTGGTTCCACTGTCTGGCCTGCTCCTGCTCACCGGGCAGATGAGACTGCCCCCCTCCCCGGCCCCTCACAAGCATCCCTGGGGCAGTCCCTGAATGACATCATCACCGCCCTGATCATGGAATCGTGGGGTGAATTCCTGGATGGGCTGCTGAAGAGCCCACTGTGTGCCCATACCTGGTCTGGCAAAGAGCTCCTGCACATGCAGCCCAACCCAAGGTAGAGGGGGATCCCCTCAAGGAGGCAGGGAGGCAGGAGAGGTGACCCAGCAGGTTGGGGTCATAGAGTGGGGTACTCACCGACCCATATGCCCACCCCACCCCTGCCCAGCAGAAGGCACAGTCCTTCCCACTGGGTGATGCCAGGTGCCCACCCCTCTGTAGAGCAGCCTCAGTGAGTGAGGGGTACCTGGCCTCCTGTCCACCCCCAAGTCCGGGCACCCCAGGCCACCTCACATGGTGCTCTCAGATGAGCCAAGTCTCAGAGCCACCAAGGGCAGGCAGGATTTGGCCGGGCCTCAGATATCGTCCCAGAACTTTAAGAGTAAAATACCATCTAGGTTAACACGGGCCAGAGCCCATTTCCCACCCCAAACCACGCTTGAAAGCAACCTCTCATCCCCAGCTACGGGTGTGTCTGCAAAGAACGACCACAAACTGGGGTCACGTCCCAAAGACACAGGCCCCGGGTGTCCTCCAGTGGCAGTGACCACAGGGCCTGGGGGAGGGGCTGGGAGGATTGGCAGAGCCTCAAGGAGTGAGTGCCAGGGGTGCCCCAGGCTGGGGGGGGTGTCCTGCTGGGAGTGAGGTGGGGTCTGGGTGTTGGAGGACCTGGCCACCGAGATTCCTTCCTGAGGCCACATGGATTCCTCCATATTCACCAGCTGCTGGAGCCTCTGCAGCTTCAGTCTTCCTTCCTCATGGGCTCAGAGCAGCCCTGCCCTGTGGGAAGAGCCCACACTGACAGACCGCCATGCCAGGCCAGGCGACACTGGCCCACGATCCTGAATTCCATGAGAGAACAACAAACTGACATTCCAGCTGGACCCAAACTCGCCTAAATTCCCACCCCAGAGGCCATCTCAGATTCCTTGTTCCTAGACGCACGTGCTGGCCTCCATGCAGAAATAAAGACCCCTGACTGGGAGGGCCTCTGTCCTGAGGCCATACCTGGCCCCCACCCAGGCCCCCAGCCCCTGTCCCACCCCCACCCATGCTTCTCTTGCACCTTTTGCAGGGGCCTCACCACCCTCACTGGGCGCATGACCCACAATCGGGCAAGTTTTTCAGCAGCCCAGACACAACCTGCAGTAGGGCTGGAGTCTCCCAGCCCTGCCTCACCCAGGAAGCAGGGGTTCCCCGACTCGCCTAGCCACTCTTGCAGACCTTGTTTCTCATGCCCAAGATGAATGATCCCCTGCAATTTGGGGGGGTCTTTCTGGATCCTTGCCCTGACCTTGACTTCAAATCTCACACTGCAGCCAGAAAAACCCCCTCCTCTCCCATGCCCCGCCCAGCCCCAGAAGGCCTCCAGCCTCACCTGAGTCAGACCCCTTCCTGGCTCTATGGAGTGGTGGTCGTGCCCAGCTCACCTGAGAGGTGACCTGGCTGAGAGGGATACTGACTTACTGGGAAGTGGCTTTTAAGCTCATCCCAAAGGGTGTACCCTTGGACCTGCTGGACCTGGCCACACCTTCATGTCCATCACCTGGGTTGGGCGGGACAGATACTGGGCTCTGCCAATGTTTGAAAGCAGCTGGGGCCTCACCAGGCCACGGGGCCCCCAGGCCCTGCTTGGGAACACTCCCAGGCCTATCCAGGCCCCCAGGGATGAGCGTGGTGCCAGAGGAGGTACCCCTTGTCACTATAGCAGAGCCCACGCCCAGTGTGCTGACTCCAGAATGCCCTTGGAGGTGAGGCACAACCCAGCCCCCTGCCCCAACTTCTACCCTTATAGCTGCAGCCCTGCCCACCCACCCTGCACCTGTGGGCCCTGCTCTGCCACACCTGCTCTGAGGCCCCTCAAGTGCAGCCTGGGCCTCCTCATTCCTTGGCCTCTGCTCCATCCTGAACTCAGAAGCCCCTAGCTCCAGCCGAGGCCATGCTCCAGGCAGAAACTGATCCTCCCAGCGTTATGTGGGGGTCTGGGGACATGCACAGGCAGAGCCCACAGTGGCCCTCAGGTCCTTCCCATCCGTGCAGGAACCAGGGTCTGAATGCCAATTGCCAGAGCACAGAGCAAGGCCTGGTTGACAACAAGGAGCCAGCTGGGGAACCAATGCTGTCTTTGGAACCTCTGAGGAGACTGTCTATCCTCGGGACTCCTCCAAGGGTGATGTTGGTCGAGAAATCCAATCCTAAAGCATGAGGGCCTCTGTTGCCACCCTTTACCTCCTGACTTGGGTAGCACCAAGTCCCGGGCTCCCACGGCAGCTCCGCCAGAGAAGACGTTCAGGGAACCCAGAGACAGTAAGGAGGCCAGCTGAGCCTGGGGTCTGGGCACTTCCCAGGGGGGCTGTGAAGGAAAGACCCTCATCAGAGTCTCAACCCCTCCCCCGAGGCATGGCTGACGAAGGGTGGGTTGTCAGTACTGGACCACACAGGGCAGGCAGGGAAGGACGCGGTCACATGGCCAGGGAAGCACCCCATGTCTCCAGGACAAGCAACAGAAGAGGGTTTCAATCCCAGCAATCCTGCTCATTCTCATGGGGACCTGACAGTGTTTTATTTCAGGACATTCACATGTGTTAAAACAGGAAATATATGTGAGAAACAGCATCCCACACACACTCCCGGGGCAGTAGGCTCTTCCTGTGGCCTCAGCCCCGGGGAGGGACCCCCAGGCACAGCCCACGTCCTGTCCAACCCCTGCATTCCTGGGCTGGGGCTTGTTCTCTGAAGCATTTCAACACATGTGCGGATGCACACATATGCACACACATGTATGGGCCCACACATACATGCTTATATGCATGCGCCAGGGCTGGGCTCTGAGGCCCTGGGTAGCAACTGGCACCGTGTGGGCTCACAGGGCACAGTGGGAAAGTGGGGGGGGTGTGGTTGGAGTTTTGAGCAATTCTGACCAGGGCTCATGTGCAGTGTATGACTCTTCCCACGCCAGGACCCCACCCAGAGCTGCCCCATCCCGACATGTAGAGGGGCAGAGGTCTGCCCAGGGCCCCACAGTTGGTGAGCACAGGTCTGTCCCACTCTGCAGCTGGGGGCCTGGGACCAGCCTGGTGGGGGAATGTGATCCATAAGTTTCCAACTTTCTTAGATCCACTCAGCCCTGGGTGTGACTGTATACTTGAGGTCGGTCACAAATGTTGCGGGTCTATGTCATCATCCCTCTGTGCAGTCGACACTAGTGGTCTTACCTCCCCTTCTATTTGGGAAACACAGTGAGAAGTACCACTTGCCCCTTTCTGGGACCATGTTGTTGAATTGGCAGGCATGGCCACATCTCTGGCCAAAGCCCCCACTGACCATAGAGTCTATCCCAGAGAGGGGTCCGGCCCCTCCCTGACACTCCAAGTGGCCAGTGTGATGCACTGGGGTCTCGCAGGCCTCAGGAGGTAGTATGTTTTGACGACCTATTCCAATTCCACCTAGATCATCCTGGAGGCTCGGAGGTCTCTGACTGATGTCAGGCTGCCCAGGAACACTTGGGCACTGGTAGCCTCTGGCAGGTGGCTTCTGTGGACTCACCTCCCTGACAGCTGCCCCGTGTTATGCCCCCACCACCCACCACCCTTGCCACATGGAAGTGCCCCAGCCGGCTTATGGCCCTAGAGATGGCTATCCCCGGGCCTGTCCCAGCAGGGCCTGGTTTTCCCCCCTTGTGGCCTCAGCCCCTGGTACTTCCATGAACCTCTGTAGGCAGAAGAGATTTTAAGGAGGATGGACAGGGAGGGAAATGACCAGAGGTGGAGGGACATTCCTCGGTCATGCGACTCCCACCCGCCCGCCCCCCTAGCCCACTGTTGAGGACCTTTCCGCAGAAAGCAGAATGCTTCAGGGACACCCTGTCAAGGCCAGCTAGAGTAAGGAGGATAGAAGCTCCCCCAGACCAGAAATTCACCTTAAATCTTCAACATCAAACAACAAAATGGCTTTATTTGTGCTTTCCACAAAGGCTGTTTCTGTACCAGAAAAGGAATGAGGTTGACCTCAGAAGTTTACTATAACTTAAATATGCGACAGAAGTCATGTGCCAATGTTTTAGTCCATCCAAAGGTGCCCTCCACCTGTGGCTGCCCTCAGAAGACCCCCGTCCCCCAAGTGCCACCACGTCGGCCAGCTATGCCAGGACTCTCACTGGCTGGTGCTATGCAAGTGAGTCGTGACCCAGGATCAGGGCTCAATGCCCTCGTCCCAAGAACTGCAAACAGAGGTCTCACAGAAGGTTGTGGCAAACACAGTGAGACCAGGATGGAAATTCCTTTCTTGGCCTCATTGCTTTTGCTTTATTGCCACCTTCAGCCTTGCCATGGACGTGAAGTTATAAGGAGAAGGGTCTCATCCTCTTCAGTTACATCCATCCACCCCCTTGCAGATAAGCAGCCACCTTCAGCAGCGCTGTGAAGGGACCTTACAAGTTGGTGCATTTTACATGGCTTGGGGGTGACCATCTCTGGGATGGTGACCGGCAGGAATGGGCACCAAAGTGAAGTTCTTTGAGAGGGAGGCCCTCATCCTGCTGGCACTGAGTGGAGCCAGCAAAAAGAGAACACAAGCAGGAGCAGGAGGGCATGGCAGACAGGGACGGCCATCCCAAGGGCTAGAGCAGACATAGGGGTGGGTGAGGCTTAGAACAGGCAGATGCAAGAACCTTCAAGGACTGAGGGGGGTGTGTGTGTGTGTGTCTATGTATCTCATTGTATGGTAGGCGGATGGACAGATCATAAGTTAGACAGATGATAGATGGATACATAGATGTGTCGGTATGGGTGTGAAGTTGTGGATGGCTGGACAAACAGACAGACAGAAGGACAGAGAAGTTGAGATGGACATGTATGGATTTGTGTCGTGTGTGTGTTAGGGTTCCATAGTGGTTGAAAACATGGGCTTTGAAACCCAACAGACCTGAGTTTGAGTGTCAGACCTACTGATTACTGTCCATAAGACCACGAACGCTCATGGAGACTTAGTTTCTTGACTTCCCAAGTGACCCATGTGTATAGTGTGTATGTGTGTTTATAACACCATGACCCATTTGTTAGTGAGGAGCCAAGTTTGCTATGTGGCTTCTTATTCTTATCTGACTGTGGGCCAGGCACTGTTCTAGTGCTTAATCCGTAAAAGAGACACGGACCCCTGTCCAGGGAGACGACAACAACAAGATCAAGAGGCCATTCACAGACGCTCCTGCCGAGCTCGAGCCAGGGCAGGCTGGGGTCAGTAGGTACCAAGGGGCCTCAGTGAGCAGGACACCAGGGAAAAGCATTCCAGTTCCCTGGCCCTAGCAAGGAGGAGGAGAAGGAAGGAGGCCAGGGTAGGGGAGACACAGAATCCAAAATTCCCTCAGTACCAGGAAGGGGCACCCCCAAGTGCCTGAAATCTACGTTTCTCCTATCTCAGGGAGATGGGACTTCAGATTGGACTCAGCTTGGTTAAAACAACAAACAAAAAAAAGCTATGACGTATCTTGGTCGCTGGAGATGTCGTGTGAGATGCACCATGGGTGGAAGAGTCTGCTCTGATGAGAAGCAACGAGAGAAACCAGAAGACCCACGCTGAGGGCTCTCAAAGGCAGACAGACAGCAGGACAAAGGAAGGCTCGGGGGCCTCTGGTCTCTAAACATCTGACTATGTGGAGAACACCGACACCTGCCCAACTTACCAAGGACATGACAGAATGGAATGGAGCTACTGGTTCTCAGAATTTCTCTCTGAGGGGCGAGGGATCACGGAGCAGCTGGTGGGACCCTGTTTCCAGCAGTCAGCTCCAGCGTTCCTGCACTTGAGTCAAAGTGTGAAATATCCATCACCAACACTTTGAAAACACACTATGGCAGCTTGCGTGGGCTGTGACCAAAACAACCCCAACCTTACTTTCCACAAGCACCAACAGATGTTTAAAATTGGGGTGGAATCTCTAGGAAAGAAACATTTCTCAGGCGGGCCCTGGAGCGGCTCCAGGGGGTTCACGCCCAGCGGCCTGCACTGTTGTTCCAAGCGCGCCCTTCACGCGTCAGGAATGTCACACAGAGCTGACCTCAGCGCTGTGGAGCGCCCCCTCCAAACAGCCCTCGGCTGGCCCTCCAGCAGCAGGCAGGCTCGGGGTGTTTGTCTAATTTAAGACAAACTAGTTGGCGGTATATTATTTCTCCAACCCAATAACACTGAAGCTGCGTGTGCCGTGTGTTACTATTGCTTCCTGCCGCGCTCTGGGGCTCGGGCGGAGTGCATGCCTTCCTCAAGCCCACTCAGCACATTCGACAAGTGAGAAAGAGAGCGTTGCTTCCTCTGTCGCTGAAGCGATCCGCAGACAGCCTCCGTGCGTGGCTGCCACACACCACCCCCACCAGCTCCCGCCGCAGCCAGCTCTGCCACGCAGGCAAGGCCCTCTGTCTCTTGAGGACAAGACCCCCTGCTCCCCTCCACTGGGCCCCTCAGCAGCCCCTGCCCCGCCCCAGCCCCGTGGCCCCGTGGCCTCACCAGTCCTTCCCGTGAACCCCTCGGAGCAGTCCTACCAGCTCCATTTTCTCTCCTCCAGAGTCCGCTCCAGTCAGGCCTTTACTCCCCTGCTCTTGCTCAGTCAACGACCGTCATTTTGCGGCATCCGGGGGGTCAATCTCCAGCCCTTGTGCTGGAGGGTCAGCAGCATGGGTACTCCGCATCTGGGAGCCGTGCTGGTCCTGGAGCTTCTGGGGTACCCACTTCCTGGCCCCCTCCCACACCACCGACAGCTGTTGCCTTGGCTGGTCTCCCCAGCAACGAGGCTTCAGTGTTTGTCTTCTATTGCTACTGTAATCAATTACCACAATTTCAGTGCTTTAAAACAACACAATCTGGGCGCCCGGGTGGCTCAGTCGGTTGAGCGACTGCCTTCGGCTCAGGTCATGATCCTGGAGTCCCGGGATCGAGTCCCGCATCGGGCTCCCTGCTCGGCGGGGAGTCTGCTTCTCCCTCTGACCCTCTTCCCTCTCGTGCTCTCTATCTCTCATTCTCTCTCTCTCAAATAAATAAATAAAATCTTAAAAAAAAAAACACAATCTCATTATCTTACAGTTCTGGAGGTCAGAAGTCCAAAATGGGTTTCACCGGGCTACATCAGGGGTCCACAAGATGGCCCTCCTCCCGGAAACCAGAATGCCCTTCCTTGCCTTTCCCAGCTTCCAGGGGCCGCCAGTCCTCACCTCACCTCCCTTCCCCCACCTTCAGACCGGCCATCTTGTCGCTGACCTTGCTTGCATCACCACATCTCCCCTCCCTCTTATAAGGACTCTTGTGACTGCATGGGGCCCAGCTGGGCAATCCAGCATAGTCTCGCAGGCTCAAAGTCCTTCATTTCATTACACCTGTACAACTCCCTCGGACAGAGACTACGCTACCAGATTCACAGGTTTGGGGGATGGAGATGTGGACATCTCTGGTGGCCCTTGTTCTACTGACCACAGTCTCCCTTCTGGCCTCCAAAAATTCACATGCAAACTCCCACATGTAAAATACATTCACCCCATCCCACTATCCCTAGAAGTCTTACACATCACAATATCAAGTTGAAATCCAAAAAAAATCTCATCTAAATCTAACCAATTCAGAAGTCCCACATCCAAAATAAACAATCCCTCCTGATACATACTTCCTCTCCATCTGTGAACATGTACAAGTCAAGCACAAGTTATCTGCTCCCAAAATACAACCTTGGAACAGGCATACATTGAGGGTTAGAGATATTCCCACTCAAAAAGGGAGAAAATGAAGAGAAAAGGGAGCTACCAGTTCCAATTTCAAAACCCAGAGGGCAAACGACATTCTGTTTCCAGGCCTGAGCGTACTCCTCTGTGGTTTCCGCTCTGCCCTCTGGGCTCACGGCCCCGCTCTTGGATTACCCTTCCTCTTTTCACGAAGGAAAGCATGTTTGCAGCTAAGTGGTTTTATCCGCCTGCTTCCTGCCTGCAGAGTCATGAGAGGTTCAAAAATCTGCTTTCACCTTTCATGTCATTGTCTCTGTCCCTCTCAGTTCCAGCGGCAGTGTTCCTGCTGATGTCACCTTCTCCAGAACTTTGTGAGTCTCCTGTGTATGTCACAGGGGCTTGCACCATCTGACATGAGCATTCTCTACGGGTCTTTCCTGGACAATGCCATTTCCACTGTGGGCTTCAGCTGAGATTACTGCAGGTCCTGGAATCACGCACTCATCTCTCCAGGGAAGCCTCTGTGGTCGAATCCTCTGTTCATTCCTTCCAACGTACCAGCACAGGGCTGTCCAGCCACACCCTTGGCTTTCTTTCCAGAGCTCATAGACACACATTCTGCACACATATACACATACAGCCACAGCCCATGTATGCACATGCATGCGCACAAGTACATGGTACTGTCTGTGAGCATGCACACACACACACACACACACACACACACACTGGCCCAGCCCTGCACTCTGTCCTTCCACCTGGCCTCTGCAAACAAAGGGTTTCAGGAGCAGAGGAATGGGGCCACCTTGAGGACATGTCTTTGGAAAACCTCGTCTTGAGCTAAGCCTTGACCCTTTAGCCCGATCTGCAGCCCGTCCTGCAGCAGGTGGCTTCCTCCCTGCCTGCCCCACTACCCTGGCTTGTGGAGTGTGGGCAGAAGGGTTGGTGAGGCAGTTCTGAACAGAGCTTTCAGATGCAGGACATGCTTCCACTCATCCTCCTGTACCCATGGCCTGCTCCACGAGAAGGACATGCCATGGGAGGTGCTGCCTCTCCATCTGGGTCCCAGAGAGACAAGAGGCAGATCTGAACCGCACCTATGGCCTGAGGCAGACTGTGAGTGAGAAACAAACGTTTCTTCTAAACCACTGGCACTGGTGGGTCCTTCACTACACAGCATTAGGTGCCAAAGTGCTGCCACAGTAAAGCCTGAAACATATGGCACTAGCTGATGGGCTCACGGAGAAGAAGCTGTGTTAGGAAGCTGGAAAATGACAACTTGGTGTTACATAATTGCGACAACACCAGGGAGACCGGTTCCTGCAATAACCCGGAAAACAGGAAACACACCTAACGCAATCCTGGCTTCGGGCAAAGAGCTTTCCAAGCAAAATATCACTAGGGTAAATTAGTTGTTACCACTGCATTTGATAAAGTATCTCAAGAGAAAAATGAGCTCAGAAAGGAATGGGCAAACTTACAGCATAATTGAGAGGAAATGCAGGGAGCCCAGAAATCCTGGCATTTGCAGGATTAAACTTTGAGACCGTTTTTCAAGCAATTATGAATAAAACTGAGAGTGGACGCTCAGCATCAGAGGGGCGGGGGATCCGGTACTGACCCCAGCCTCCAGGCCAGTCTGCTCAGGATGACATTCCCCAATGGCCACTGACTGCTGTCCAGGGCGCCTGAAAACAAGGGACTCCCTGATGTGTGGGAGCCTCTGGAACCTGGGGGATTTTGCCATCATGGCTTCTCTCTCTGTTTTCGGCAACTGGAGCAACCCTGAGCAGTGGCCATGTCCGCCATCCTGTTATGAAGGAAATATGTCCAGGGGAAGGGGTGTGAGCTGATGCAGAGACAATAAACAGAGGTGTGCCAAGAGGGCAGAAAGTCGCTGCCCGCAGACACCAGCACCTCTGGCAGCGAAGGCTTTCATTCCACGCCCGCCTTAGCCAGGCCACTGGAAGCAAGATGGGGCAGGACCCAAAAGCCCTCTGCCCCCTGCTCTGGTCAGGAGACCTTCTGTGGCCTCAGCCCCCTGGACCTCTCCAGGAACCCGGCGTCCCACACATTTGCTTGGCCTGCCCTGTGAACAGGGTTCATCCTGAGAAGGGAGGCACTTCTGGGAGCTGTGGTCACCGCGTTCAGTCTGAGAAAGGCTTCATGGCAAGCAAAAGAAAGTCTGCGATTTGGAACCAGATTTGGTTCCAGTCCTAGCTCTGTCACCTCCACCCGTGTGGCTCTGGGCAAGTCACTTCACTCTGAGCCTCGTGTGTGAGAACACGAGAAACGCTGGGACTGCCAGGCTCGGAATGCCACAGAGAGGGAGAGACGTGCACACACCTGCTGGCAGACGGCCTGAACAGCAGTGGCTCCTCAGAAGCCTCCATAGGTGCAACAGCATTGGTTAGCTAGCGGTGAGGCCGGTGACCATGGCCATGACCAGGTGCGTGCAGGCGCGTCACACTCCATCCTGGCCAGAGCCAGCCAGGGTGCTGGGAAGTCCTGCGCAGCCCTGGTGTCACCACAGAGGCACTTTGCTGGAAAGAAGGGGAGACCCCAGAAACCAGGGCCACCCAGGCCCAACCGGAGATGGAGCACGAGCTTGCCCAGGAGCTGAACCAGGACCCAACAGCACCGAAACGTGAGGAGGCCAAGTATCAGGACATGTGTGAGGAAAACCAGCCCTTGACCTTGAATGACAAACAGCAGGGTCAATTACCTTTTGAAGAAACTGCTCTTTTCCAGCATCACTGTGCTCACGTCTGAGCCGGCATTTCTCTCTGCTTGGAAAACGAGTTTTAAATCAGTTTTGATGTCAGCAACACAATTTTAATATTCATATTTTGCATAGTAAATCAGTCCCTCTGCTTCTAATGCCTAACACAAAAGATAAACTCCAGTCCAATTTTGTCCAAATTATCATAAATTCAAGTGGAAGCAGATAGGATTTAGATTAACAGGCTTTCCCTTTTCCCGGGTTTCTCCTCCCCACATGGTGGATAAACACCTCCCCACCTCACTCACCATGGGACTTCTCTCAGGGCCCGGCCTGGGGCCTTCCCAGAGGGCAGGGACACCTCATCAAACACAGAGGCCAGTCTGGTCCTGTCCGGAGCCGGTCTCCTTGCTTCCTGTGTGCACAACGGGGCTGGATGGCAAAGGGACCACATGCTGTGAGACTCTTCCCAGCTGAACCGCAAAGCCATTCCCATGGTTCTCAGACTCCCTGCGGGGTGGCTTGTCTCTGCCTGGAGGGACCAAGCCCCTCATACTGACTGGACTCCTATTGGGGCCACACAGGCCTTGTGCATTTCTTCCTGATGTTGTTTGTCAACAACCACTTCTTGGAGGAAGCCACATCTTGAAATTGTCCCAGTGCAGGAAAGGCTAGATTGCCATGTTGGCCCCGGGACACAGGGCAGACGGTGACAAACGCCACTGGGAGATGTGCAGGTCAGGGCAGCTCTCCACACCTTCAGGTGACCCCCAAGTGTCCTGCAAGGTTGCCACAGAGGTCACATCACACAGCTATGGGAAGCCGGGCCCACTCCCCACACCCAGGATAACCCTCCTCAGCACAGGCCAGCTCATGAGGCCAGTTTGTCTTCAAGGGATCCTGCAGGGGAGAGCCTGGCCTCTGATGCCAAGAAGGGTAAAGGCTTTATGCACATTGGGGTGCCTGAACGATAGCTCATCAATAAGGGAGTGGCCCCACTGGGCTGGGATGTTTGGGGCGCCAGGGGGGCATCTGCATACAGGCCTAGGGAAGTGGATGCTTGGCATCTTGGCTGCAGAATCTCAACAAAGCCCCAAGCCTTGGTGTGACATGAGGGAAGTAAGGATGGGTGGCCAGTGGAGGTCAGCAGAACACACAGCTGTCAGAGACAAGATCAGGGGCCTCCACATGCTTTAGGGTTTACAAGTGACCCCAGAGATATCTCCCAGGACATAAATGTCTCTAGCTGGAGGCCCCTCAAGCTCAAGATGGCACAAATGGGACCCATTTCTGTCCCCTGGAACCTATCTCTTCCCAGTGTCATCCATTATGTGAATAAGAACTTTAGAGACCAAGGGCACCTCTCTCCTCTCTGTACCCCAAGTGGGCCAGCCCCAAGCCAGTCCCAGCCCAGTCCCTCTTGAAAGTGCTCCATTTGTCCACCTCCCCTCACTGGGGCACCACTCAGGGACCGGCCAGATCCATCTACATGCCTCCTAAGACCTTAATCTCGTGGCCCAATTTCCTGTCTGGGTACCAACTCTGGCCCCTTTCCATGTCCGCGTCTAAGTTCCAGACTCCCAGAAACACAGGAGGTCACTGTCACTCATTCTGACTCTGCCGTTAGCACCAGGACAGGCACTTCTTCCCTCTCTCCTTTATCTGTGGGGGCAGGGGCCCAAGCTCACCATGCTTGGTTCCAGATCAAGGTGGTCAGTACCGGCCTCTCTACTGCGTATGCTCTTCAGTCCCACTCTCCAGGCCCATTGCTCTTTCCTCCCAAAGTCAACTGCTCTGACATGTTTGCTGTAAAATGTGGACAGCCATTGTGAAAGCACGTTTTTAACTAACAGAAGCAGAGTTGTGCTATATGTGTTCCTGTCGTTTTCTGCTTCTCCGCAGGTGCTGTGGAAGGCCTGCCCTGATGCCCTAGATGCGCAATGCACTCCATCCTGCAAACTTTGACCTGGTCTTACTGGACCCTCCTGCTTGGGCAGGGCCGACACAGGGTTCACCTGCATTGTTACTTTTTCAGGAGGGGGAGTAAATCCAGCACTGCTCTTCAGCTTAGGCAGAAATGGGGGCTTCAGCTCTCTGTAGTGTATAACTTTGGGTCTGGCAAAGCCCCGTCCATCACTGGTGTGACCATTCTCCACAGCTACACACCCTCTAGCCACAGGTGTCACCCATCTGTGGGTGTGAAGGGGTCTCTCTGTCGCTCTAGTTTAAATCCCTCTGATAACCACCATGTCTGAGAATCATTGCTTTTGGCCCTTCTGCAAATTGCCTATTTATATCATTTGCCCATTTTCCACTGGAGTTCCTGTCTTTTTCTTGTAGATAGGAAGGAATTTCTTGTGTGTTCACTGTTTTAGTCCCTAACTGGTTTTAGAAGCTGTAGCACCTTGTCCTGGTCTCTCTTGCTCAGTTAATTTTGTGGCAACACTTCCACAATCAACCTATTGGATCTCTATGAGTAAATAAGGTCGGCACCAACCCTAAGTCCACTTTGCAAATGAAAAAACTGAGGATCAGAGATGCTAAACACCTGCTCCAAGTTCCCGGCCCATCAGGGAGGGAGACAGGGCTCAGACTCAGGCCTTCTGGTGTGACTCTGCTGGTCCCAGCCTGGCCTGTCTCTACCGGACCAGGGCACACCCAGTCTGACCTCCAGCCATTTAAGCAAGGCATTGGAGCACTGCTTTCCTGTGTCCCCTTACCCACGGTCCCATCATCAGGGTGGGTCCTGACCCCATGCCCAGGGGGGAGCCATGCCAGTGACCTCCAGTGTGTGCAGGGGGCAGGCAGCTCAGACCCATCACATTCACCAGCAGTGGCCAGCTGGGCATGGCTCTTACAAGGAGAAAGGGAACCTCTGGACGAACTTGAGCCTCGTGGGGCTTCTGAGCCAGATGGAGCCTCAGGCTGCAAGTGAGGACACAGGCCTGTCTGGGCCTCAAAGCCAAAACCAGCTTTCATGTCCTGTTTTCTCCAAAGGTTGGCTCTTGAAAGTAGGGTCACCTCCCGGAAAGCAAATGTTTTCCACGATGCTGACAAAATGAAATAATGAGTCTGGCATTCGGGCCCGTGCCTGGCCTGGTTGCTGGCCGCCAGACCTGAGGGTGGGCCAGGGAACCAGGGTGGAGGGCAGGGTCAAGCACCAGGAACCGGCAGAGCTGCGTGAGGCACTTGTCAGACTGTTGTTAAAAATGTTTAAATAATAGTAATAAAAGCCTTCCTAGAAGGAGAAGAAGAGAGCTATACCGAGAAGAATCTAGAAAAATTCAACCTTGTCCATCCTTAGCCATTTAGAGAAAAAGAAACAAGAAATCCAAGGGACGAACAATGAAATTACTTCCGAGCCGGCATAGCTCTGTTCAGCGTTTCTGCCAGAGAGGCTCTGAAGGACTTCTGTCAGAAAACAGCACACACACGTGGAGACAGAAGGGGCAGGCAGGAGCCTCCTCTCGGCCCATACACTGAGCCCCGCTCAGCCTTCGCGGCGTGGCCCTGAGGGCGGTCGCCCCTGGCCATCCAGCTTGGAAGCGGTGGTCACAGAGAGAAGGCCAGAGCAGTTCCTGGCGGAGTCCTCCCTGTGTGAGGCCATGATCATCCCAGGTGGCCCGGAGGGGCACAAGGCTGTGAGTGCTGCTGGGGCGATGCCAGGCCTTCCCGTGTAGTGCACTGCTCCACCTCCCTGAGGCAGGTGCATCTCCTCTCCAGTGGGTCCTGACCCATCACTGGGACTGTTGGTCACTCCAGGGACAGTCTGATCCGAGGAGCAAATGCTGACATAAGGCTGCTTACCATGGGCCAGGCACTGTTCTAAGCTCTTCCCGTTTGTCTGCTTTTACCTAATTCCCACCAAAGCTCCATGAGGCATGGCCAGGCTGAGTAGCGGACCCAGAGTCTGCACACCAACTGGGCTCTGGGACCCACAAATGGAGTTGCAAAGCTACAGCATTGTCTCGGGCCTGTGGTTGGACAGAGTTTGTCCTCAAGTGAGTAATAACTAGGGTGGTGGGTCCTCCGGAGAGGTTCCAGGGCCTGTGGGGCAGGTCTTGGGAGCAGGGGCACTCAGGATCCACTCCTGCCTTGCATGTCCCACAGTGGGTGCTGGCCAGGTCAGGGAACTGACAGACCCAGGAGTCCAGAGCCTGGGGCCACGGGGACAAGCCTCTGTGCCACCAAGCCTCAACACTGCCAGAAGGCAGCCCGGCCCCCAAGCACTGTGGTCCGTGCCTTGAGGCGACGCTGCCTGAGGGCATGGGGTGGTGGCTGCTCGGAGAAGCAGCTTCCAAGACAGGGCTATCAGTGCAAGGAATTGGAGAAATACCTGTGAGCAAAGTGGGCTGGGGGCCAGGCAGGGGTGCAGAGCAGGGTTTCAGAGGGCCCAGAGAAGGGAAGATCCCAAGGGGGCAAGTGGAGGGAGGTCTGGGCGGAGTCCCTGAGATCACGTTTTCCCAAATCAGCAATCCCCACTGGTTCTGCAATGTCTCTGGTGCCCCACCTGGAGCTCCCCACCTGGCCAGCTCCCACAACAGACCCTGATGTGCACAGAACAGCTTGCTCAAGGCTTGCAGACCTGAGCAGGCCACTCAACTACTGGACGCACATCTGAGCACCTGCCAAGGACCCAGACATTATCCTGCAGCTCCTACACCCAGAGTCCAGAGAGGAAGGCTGAAGGGGGGTATGGACAATGGACCTGGACCCAGTTCCCCCGCTTCACTCCAGGCTCCTGGGGACTTTGGACAGGTCCCTGCCTTTCAGAAACAGTTTCTGAAGCTGAGCTTACAGAGCTGTTTGGGGCTGAAAGAGACAATGCTGGCTCATCATTTTGTAAATCCACCCTGTTATTTGCTGCAGAAGGGCTCCCCCCTTCACCCCCTTCTTTTTCCTGGGTAGTCCTGCTCTATTAGCCAGGCACAGACCTGCACAGCTAGGAAAACTTATCCCAATTTATTGCTCACATTTTTGACTTGGGCCAAAGCCAAATTTCTTTTTTTTTTTTTTTAAGATTTTATTTATTTATTTGAGAGACAGAGAGAGAGTGAGCAGGGGTTGAGGGGTGGGGAGGGGCAGTCTCCATTCCAGGACCCTGGGATCATGACCTGAGCCAAAGGCAGATGCTTCACCGATTGAGCCACCCAGGCGCCCAAATCTCTTTAGCCAAAACCCTCCTCACCTCCTCCATCCCCCATGTCAATCCACATGCTTCCAAGAGATGAAACCTGCATGTTTCCGAATCACTTATACTTAAGTCAGCCAGCTGAAGAGCACGAAGTGGGTTTCGTCCCCAGAGATGCCTTCAGGTGTCCTTGCCAGTCTGTCCAATCCCTCAGCAACAGGAAGTTCTTAGTGGCCAAGAGACATCCAGCCAGCTTCTATAAAAGCTCATGGAGCTGACGTGATGAAGGTCCGAAGTTTGAAGGTCATGGGACCTGGATGTCCAGAACCCATGGAGCTCACCCAAACGGATGGTGGGCGACCTGGGACAAGGGCCCCAGCTGGGCCCCAGAGGAAAGCTGCCGCCTCCACAAAGGGTTCTGATAAACCTTCCCTGTATTTCTTTGTGGTCACATGTAAAGTGAACTTGCCTTGTTTCCAGACATCATCTGCCAATTCCCCAAACACACACTGAGCAGCTGCATGCTCCGGTGGTCAGGCACCATGCCTGGGCAGACACAAAGAATTCTGGGCAAACCAGAGCCCCCACCCCATCCCCTTCCCACCAGGGACTCCAGCAACAGGGTGACATCACAGCCAAAACCCAAGGGCCCAAAGGGGAGGTGGGGGTGGGGCCAGAGCTCTGAGCATAGGGATGGGTTGGGAGTGTGTAAACGGTCCCTCCTCTAGGAGATGAACTGCCTAAGGGTGGCTGTGAGGTCTTCCCCAGGGGAGGGTCTAGGGCCAGCACAGTCTTGGCCTCTAGGGCCCCATCAGTGCCAGTGTCCTGGCAGCCAGGAGGCCAGATCCCAACTAGGGGACTCAAGTACGTCCTTCTCAGCCCACCTTCTCCACGGAGCACTTCCTCTTGAACAAAGTACATCTTTATTTCACTCAGAGTTTACATGCTATGTACTGCATTTGGAATTCGGCAAATTGCTATTATAAATAAATTTATATATATATATATATATATTTAAAAAGTGGTCAAGTGGAAAATAATCCAGGTGCAGCGCCTGCCAGGTCACTCTTGCACCCAGTCCTGCAAAGCAATGCCCCCCAGACCCTCTGTGTCTATTGCAGGAGCAGAGTTCCCTCCGCACCCGGGATTCTGTGCTCACATGCAGGCTTTCTGCAGGCTCCTGCTACATTTGCCTCCTGAGTCCTGCTCCCCCACCTCCCCCCCACCACTCAGTGACCAGTGACAGTGACAGTTCCATCATCTGTGCCCCTGACGCCTGGAACACAATGACCAATGTAGCCCCTGCCCTCTACAGACATCTCAGCACTGGGGACTCAGAGTCGGAGCCCCAAAGGAAACAGTCCCTTATTCTACCACAAAGTGCCCCCATGTGTGTCCTGGAGGTCTGGGTTGTCCCGTACCACACCACACAGGCATTTGTTCTCAAACGTGCGTCCACGGAGGGACGGGCTAGATAGCCTGATAGGGCGGGGGGGCCACAGAGGTTGGGAAGGCAATGCCTCTGGGAGTTCCTGGAGGCCCCATGCTGATGGCTGATATCAAGACCTGTGACTTCGCCACACACCTGAACTCATAGAGTTATTGCCTCAGTAGTGAGAAGCAGCAGGGAACTTCCAACTGCTGGCCCAGGCGAAGCTGGACGGGACCCTCCATGTCCACTCAGATCTGCCCATGTTTTCCTGTGAACGTGGACAGCGGTATTGGGCGGCCTCTTGTCATAGACACTGGTTGCTAAATCAGCCTCCCCACCCAGGATATTTTCCAGTCTTGACAGCGGGGTGCAGGCTGCACCAGAAGCCATAAGCAGAGTCCTCCTTGGACATGATTACAGGTGGTACAATCTCTCCTAAACACGGAAGATAGAGACCACTTGGCTGGAGTGTCCTAAGCCTTCACATCACTGTCTAGCCAATGGAGGCTTTACTAATGAGCCACCTACCTGGAAAGACCAGACCTTGGCTGCTGTGTAAATATATTCTCCCTGGATATGGACCCCAGCACTGGCCCTACGTGAGATTTGATATCTTCGTTAAAAGGGTCTCCATTCAGAAACGTCCCCTCTCACCAGCTGGTATTTCACCATTAGAGATTCATTCCTTTGTCTGAGTTATGTCACTAATATTTCCTATGAAATTCAGGTATCTGGACGTAGCGGGCACCAGTGTGTTATCAAGCACCAGCCCTTCTATGGGCTTCGTTTGGCTGATACCATGCCATGGCGAGGGGGACCCACGGGCAGAGACAGAGTGGTACAGTGGACGGGAGGAAGCCCAGCGCTCCATGCAGAAAATAGTGACAGTCAATAGAGAGAACCCCACCAGGCAGGAGAGAGGCAGGAGTCAGCTGTGGTCCCACTAGGCAGGGAAGACAGGCAGAGCTGACAGAGCCCCATGCACCCCTGTCCCCCAGCCTTCACTCCGAGGCATCTCTGTGGCCCAAAGCTGCCAAGACTCCCCAGGGACCCTCGCTCAGATGACACAGCCCACGTGGCGCAGCCGCAGAGGCATCCAGCCACAGCTGTGTCTTTCAGCACCGTCTCCACGAGCACATCTGTGGAGCCAACAGGGAGGGTTTCCAACGGCCAGAGGAGGGGGGCCATTTGCACAGTGTTTAGAGTTTTAAGCAGCCAAAGTAAACCCACGTGGGTGCTGTTACATAAGCTGCTCAGCCAGCCTGACTACCCGCCCTCCCTCCCTCACCTCCTGGACAGCGGGAGACGAGCCTGGGCACTGTGTGCACCTTTACCTTCCCCGGTAGGCAGGGTGGTGGGTGGTCGCCCCTCCTGACCCTCTTGTATAAAAGGGTTAGGTCCTTCTCTAGGTTTGGTGCAAGGACATGGAGGCTGCTGGTATTCACAGGCGTGTAGAGAGGGCAAACACCACACGAGAGCAAAGGCCAGTGATGCTCCAGGAGGGAGCTGAGGAGCGAAATGTTGTCAGGTACCTGAATGTGGGGCTGAGGGGCCAGCACCAGAAGGCCTGAGCCCATGCCAACCAGGCAAAACTTGAGACAGGGTCCTGCTTTGCACACTCCGCCGTCCTCTAAACCCTGGTGAGACCCAAGGACGACCACACGGCACCAGTGCACACCCGCGTGAGACGAGATAGAGAGAGAACGGGACACCCAGACAGAGCTGCTCCCCCATCGGGGTCCCGACCCATTGCTCTAAAACCGTTTTTTCAGTTCAGGTGAACAGGACTCCTGACTCACAAAGGACAAATTCAGGACCCTTTCTGCCTCCTCATTGCTGTTCCTACCTGCCCCCCCGGCCGCACCAGCCCAGGAACTAGCGTGGTTCCACCGACAGGGCTCCCTGAGTCTGTCCACCTCAGCCTCAGCTGGACACAGTCTGGCAGAGGGAGACCCGTGCGATGGTAGATGCCCCCCAGCCCCCCACAGCCCGGCCCAGCACCCAGCAGGGAGGGCCTCAACACCTTCTACCATCTGGGGGCTTCAACTTTGAGAGTTTGGTCTCTCCTGCCTGAGGATTCACTGAATTCTTCCTTCTTCATTTCTTCTGCAGGAACTTCCGGAGCCTCCAGCTAAGGCATGCCTGCAACGTCTGGAGAAAGCCGGTGCCCTTGGGGTTAATGAGGTTGAGGCAGAGGGGGGATGGGCAGACCTGGTATCCCAGCCTTCCTCACTGCAGGCCTGGAGCACAGCGGGCCCATCCCACCAGGAAGGCACTGGTTTGGTTTGGGGCATGCATGCCCACCTCAGCCTCAGCCTGGCCCACTGCCCACACCCCAGTCCATCTGTCATAGGTGTATTATTTGAGAGCTCATGGTGTGCCCTAGGCTGTAAATTAATACAAAGAGGTACTTATATAAAAAACCTCCACCCTTTAAAAAAAAAAAAACCCTCCCCCCTTGGCATAACCTCAAGGGCCACAAGATGACAATGGGCCAGCATATCTTCTTGGAGGCCCTGTGTCTGCCTTGAACCGCGTCCCCAGCAGACAAAGAAACCCGGCAGAACTCAGCTTCTGACTCAGAGAACCACCTGCCCAGCCAAGTCAGCTGTCCTTGGCCTGATCCACAGGCGTCGCCGGCTCCCTGCGCTCCTACTCTCCAGCACGTCCACCCACCTTGAGTCTCATGGCCAGAGGAACTGAGGCAGAGACACCATCTCACCCAAGTGGGTCCTGGGCAGGCCCTGTGGAGAGTGAGGCCCTATCAGGAAGGCCAGGAGGTGACCATGGGGCTAACAGGCAAATGGCCTGTGGGCCATCCCTCCCTCCCCCTGCGGTCCAGCCCCTCCAACTCTCCTGACATCTCCTCCCTCACCGCCTCCCCAGCATTTACAAAGAAACTGGTGTTGTTCCACTTAGTACCAAAGAGCAAACATTTATTCAACAAACATTAAATACTTAGCACGTGAGAAACAAAACAGTAACTCCCTCGGTGGTAAGAGCTGAAGTGTGCTGAGGTGGGCACCACGAGGAAAGACCTGAACCCTGGTCTGCCAGCCCCAACTAGGCTGCAGGAGGTGCAGGGCACTTCCCAGGACATTAGAGGCCTGTGGCAGCTGAGGGGAACATTTGAGGGGCGCCCAGAGGGTCGCAGGAGGGGTCTGCACACGGGCTCCATGCTCTGGCTCTGGCCCTGGCCTGGAGGTAGGTGGGCACTGGAGGGACAAACGGGAGCAGACCCAGAAGCCAGTATGCTGGTCAGGGTCAGAGCAGGCAGCCTTCAGCTTGAGAAACAAGGGAGTGAGGCTTTTAGGTGGGGAGTGAGGAGTGGGGACATTCAGGGAATGGGGAGGGGACAAATTTGGATGGTTTGCATAGGTGAGAAGTAAGTGAGGACTCAGGGAGCTTGGGAACGTGCGTTGGAATCAGTAATTACCAGGATGTGGAGCTGGGCTTTCATCCCACAGATAGGAGCCGTCAGAGATCCTTGGGAAGAGCAGTTGCAGGAAGAAAATGGTCCCCGAAGCCAGTCAGTCTTTAGTGGAGGGGTGGCCCCTGCGCTGGAGGAGGCAGTTGGGCCGGGGCGGCAGTCCAGGCCAAAGAGGTGGGGCCGGGAGCAAAGACGTGGCCAAGGGTGGGAGTGCAGACAAGGGAAGGAGAGGTCAGAGCAGCTTTAAAACCAAGATCGAGGAACACAAAACTTGATTCATTAAGGACAATTTTACATTAAAGCTAATCTGATTCTGTATCATAATCTGTTAAGAGAAGGCAGACAAAAGAAAGGGAGACTGGGAGACGGGGGGGGACCCGAGGAGGGTCCACAGGGCAGGAGCCCAGAAGGCGGGGGGGATGCCCACCCACTGAGCCAGCTGTAGCCCCAGGTCCTCTGACCCCTGGAACGTGGTGTGACTTATCCTCTGTAGAGCTTTCTACCTTTTACTATTTTAGGTAAACTTGTCTTTTCTGGGCGTAGAGGTTTGACATGCCTGTATTCATTTCCTAGGGCTACTCTAACAAGTTACCATAAACTGGAGAAGCTTAAAACGACTGAAATTCATCCTCTCCCAGTTTTGGAGACCAGAAGCCTGACATAAAAGATAAAGGTGTTGGCAGGACCCCACTCCCTCCAGATGCTCTAAGGAAGGATTTTTCTTTGGTTCTTCCAGTTACTGGGGGCTCCAGGCGTCCCTGGGCCTTATCACCCCATCGCTGTCTTCATCGTAACACGGCTTCCCTCTGTGTTTCTCCTCCTCTGTCCTTGTGAGGACACGTGTCCCTGGACTCCGGGCCCACCCGGCTGCCCCAAGATGTTCTCATCTTAAGATCTTATTTGCACCTGCAAAAATTCTTTTCCAAATAAGGTCACAATCACAGGCCTAGGTGTTGAAACACGGACACGTCTGCGAGGAGATGCACTATTCAACCCAGAACAATGCAGAAAACTGAAGTATGAAGAAGAAAATGTCCACTTCCCCAGACCCCAGCATCCCCAAAGGACCCTTAGGGTATTTAAGCATATTTCCTTTGCCTTTTTCCTATATATTGTAATGTGGGGGGAAAGGTCCATGTGGAATTTTACATTACATATTTTGAATTGACTTTGGTAAGGCATAATTAACATACAATACAATGCGCAGATCTTAAGTGCAGTTCTGTGAGTTTTGACGAATGTATGCACTCTGGCCGCCACCCCATCAACATACAGAGGCTTCCCTCCTGTCCTTGGCAATGCCCTCCAGAACACTGACAGGATTTTCCCATCATGCTTTTCCCTGAATATTGTCACAGCCACCTTCCTAAACTTCGGACCTCATCCCACCTGATTGTTATGTGCCTCATAATATTCCATCATTCATTCTCTCGACAGTTACTGAGTGCCAACTAAGCGCCAGGCACCATGCTCAATTCTGGGCTCAAGGATAACAAACACAGATACAATGTCTGCTCCCTTGTTGTGGCCAGAGGCACTAGGAACTGACTCGTGTCTTTCTGCTTATAAACGAGGCTGTGAGAACATGTTGGTGCATAAGTTTTGTCCACTTCTGTTTTCTTCTCGATGGCTCATCGAGAGTAGAATGAACAGGTCCGAAGGTGTGCACTTTCTCAAGGACACTGGCAGACTTCTTCCCTGAAAATGGCATGGGACCAGACTGACCACATCCTCCAGCACAGAGTATAAGATGTAAAGACCTTGGGGCTCCTGGGGGGGTTCTGTCAGTGAAGCGTCGGCCTTCGGCTCAGGTCATGACCCCAGGGTCCTGGGAAGGAGCCCCGCATCGGGCTCCCTGCTCAGCGGGGGTCTGCTTTCCCTCTCCCTCTGCTGCTCCCCCTGCTTGTGTTCCCTCTCTGTGTGTGTCAAATAAATAAAAAAAATTTTTTTTAAAGATGTAAAGGCCTATTTGTTTTGCTTTGCGTTTCTTTGATTACTGGTGAGACCATTTTTTCCCATATACTTATTAGCCTTTGGGATTTTCACAGCTCTGAACTACCTGTTTATGACCTTGGCCCATTTATCTGTTGGGAAAAGATTGTGCTCAAGAGGAAAGTAACTTCGTTCCCAGGAAGGGAAACCATCTCTGGGCTGTGTCACCAAGGCCGGGCGAAGCCGGTCGCCTGCTAGGCCTGGGCTCCCTTCATCCCAGGCACCACGGACCGGCCACCCTGGCTTCGTGCTGAGGAAACAGCACTTGGCTCTGTTTCCCAGGGGCCACCCACTGAGAACATTCTTCCTGCAATAGCAACCTTGTGCACAAAGTGAACAAGGAGACTGGTGCAGATCCGTTGTCAATATGATGATGTGAATGCTGAGAAGGGCACTGACTGAGCTGAAGGCCCAGCCTTTGGGTACCAAGACCCCTGATTCCCAATCTTAGGACATAACAGCCACGTGGAGGTGGCTGCTGGACGGCAAGCAGCTGGCAGGGTCTGGCCCTCACTGCCCAGAGAACTGCGGATTGGAGAATCCACGTGTTTAATAAACAGATGAGGAGTCAGATGTGAACAGGGAAAAGGAAGACAAGGGAGAGCCGCCCCTGGATCTAGTGTTGAGTTGGCGGAGGCAGCAGGCTGAGGTTGGGCCCGATTCTCGCCCTCAGGCGCAGGACACCAGACACCCCCCTTGCACAGCAGTTCCCAGGCTCAAGGGCTGCCGCTGAGCCCAAGGGAGCGTGGCAGCTGCAGTCCACCCCCAAAGAGAGTGGATCTGGGCAGCCCCCTCTGACAGAGGCCAGAGTCATGGAAAGCGGTGAGTTTGGAGACACCAGGGTAAGTGCACAGTGAGCCCTGAGAAAAGAGAGTGGCTAGAGCCAGCCCCAGCACACAGTGGTGCTTAATAAGTGTTAGCACTCCGGAGGGGTCACTGGGGCCAGAATGGGAGGCTTGAGGGAGGTGGTAGCACTGTCAGGACCACCCTCCGGCCTCTGCAGCACAGGGAGAAGGAGAGGGGGACTGAGAGGCACACATCTCTGTGGGAGGCAGTGGGACTGCTGTGCCGGGATGGCCCCTCCGAGGGCTCTATCCCATTCAGCTGCGGCCCCCACCGCCATCACTCTCAAAGCTCCTGGTTCTTTCTTCCCCAGAACCTATCACTAGGGTTATAGCCCACCCCTCCCCACAGATCACAACCCATTCGAATGAATGTAGGCTTAAAGAAGGTAGATGTTTTTCAAGGACATCTTTCCAGCACCTAGAAGCTTCCTGACATGTAGTAGATGCTGGATAAATATTATTGAGCGAGTGAACCACAAGGTAGGGAAGCTTGCCCTACAGGGTATCAGACCTATAATCAAGCTATAGAGATCAGGATGGTGTGGCACTGGCCAACAGGGCAGAACAGAGAACCCAGAAGCAGCCCTGAGAGCAGATGGAAACCTGGCACATGACAGAGCTAAAGTGCACATCAGTGAACGGTGCCAGGGAGCTGGTTATGCACATTAAAAAAGTGAAATTGGATCCCTATCTTAAACCAAACACAAAGAAGATTGCTTCCAGACGGATAAGCACTTGTATGTGAAAAGCAAGACTTTGAATATCTTTACACATTTCAGCCCTGGAAGGATTGGTTAGGGCATGAAAGGGGAAATCATAAAGGGAAAAAGGCAGGCGAATCCCACTGAAATCCAATTAAGAACTTCATCAAAGACAAAAGGCAGGTCCCGAACTCCGAGAAAAATACCTGCAACCCACACAGACGAGGCAGGGTCCCCACAGAGAAACCACCAGGAACTGGCTCAGGGGCCACGGGACACCCGCTCAAGGAGGCTAGAGGCTGGAGCAGGCCGAAGGGGGCTGGCGTGGCCAGGAAGTGTGCAGGAAGACAGCACTTTCATTAATAACCAGGGAAACTAAAAATAAAACCACAGCGAGAGACCATGTTATACTCACCAGACCCACAGACAGGAATGGCCGGGAGTGCGTGGAGCGCAGTGTCCATTCACACCGCCCCCCGCCGTGCCAGTGGGAGCACAGGGGGGTTCCAGTCTTCTTCAAACTCTACATGGATGGGGGAATGCACTATCTTGCATATATGACAACTTTTTAAGAAATAGAAAATTCCATTCTTCTGATCAAAGAAAAGTGCGTTGAAAAATAGGATTCAGATCTCCAATCTCTGTAGATTTAAGGTATTTTATGTTCGGTTTTGCTTTTCCTTAAAGATGAGGATTATGTCTTATATATTTATT
This sequence comes from Callorhinus ursinus, assembly GCF_003265705.2. Classification (NCBI taxonomy): domain Eukaryota; kingdom Metazoa; phylum Chordata; class Mammalia; order Carnivora; family Otariidae; genus Callorhinus; species Callorhinus ursinus. Next base: position 94,394 of record NW_027397130.1, read on the forward strand.
CTCAGTACTTGCTACATAATAGAGACACTGAAAAGAATGGAGAATAAATTCCCCCAAAAGCCAAAGATCTGAGGGGAGTGGAGGCTGGGACCCCACTGTCACCAGGTGTCTGAGGGGGCCTCTAACATGAGGGCAGATCTGGGTACCGAATGCTTGCAACATGGGCGGCTCCTGGGGATTGAGGGGGCTCTGGGAGTTTTGGGGCAAGAAAGACATTTTCCTTAAGCAGCAGGGGTGGAGCCTTGGGGACATGTCAAGGATGGAGACGGGCCAAGATTCCTCTTTGAAAAGGAGGGGAGGGTGTTAAAAAACCTGCCCACCCCCTGCCCAGTGCAGAGGCTACCACCTGGACCCCGTGGTTCCTGTTGTTCCTGGGGAGAGGACAAACTCCAGGGACCCTAGTTGGTGATGCTCTGAGAGCGAGCCTTTGGACTGGGTCCCAAAGGCCCTGGAAGGCTCCTTCGCACATCCTAAGTCCTGGGACTCCCAGCGACATAGGGGCACAGGGGATCCCACTCTTGCCCTAGGGTAGAGACTCCTCCGGACCCTTTGGGGAGCAGAGTGGATACAAGCCAGTAAAGGGTGAGGCCCATGGCTGACTTGCTGCAGGTACAGGAGTAGGGAGCCCGTAGAGGGGGTATGGGGGAGTTGACAGAGACAGGGTCTCTGCCAGAGATCGGGTCCTGCCAGGCCCACTGATGTCCCCACTCCCCACTGGAGGACCATGGACACACACAGGCAGGGACCTGACAGGCACTGGGCTGCATCCAGCCTTGCCTCTCGTGGGCCTCTCCTTGACCCAGGCCTCAGTGGACAGTGGCCCCACAGCCACAAAGCCACCCAGGTCAACGTCCAGGGAAGAAAGCAGGACAAGCAGGAGAGTCACGGGGTGTGGTGTGGAGGATGGGGAGTAAGGGAGAAGCAGCAGGGCAGCGTGTCCCCTCCATGCCCACGGGTCACCCAGGGCAGGGCCGCAGGCAGGTATGGGGCCCCCACACCCTCCAGCCCCCAAGACTGAGGACAGGAGTGCAGGTTGCTGATGTAGCCTGACAACAGGGCCAGCTGCTCTCACGAATACTTGTGAAATGAGGTATTTAATAATTAAAGCAGGCACAGCCAGAATCAAGGGCATGAGAAGGGCTAAGAGGAAGAAGTAAACCCAAAGTTAACAAGAAGTGGTGAGAAAAGAGGGAACAGAGAAGGTGGGGGTGGGGCTGAACATCTGAGTTTCCAATTAGCCTTTGGTGGCAACACTTTGGGGAACGTGACAGTGACAATGAGCGTGCCGCGGCTAGAAAAGGAGCCAATGGGATAATAAGCAAAATGTGTCTTGTAAACATAAGGATTCGTCTTTAACATTTTAAAAGATCTCTTATTTTAGGTCCAACGGAGAAAAGCCTTTTTGATAGTACCTTCCACATGAAGGCATCAGGGGCATGAGGACAGAGTGCAGAAAATCCACAGGATTAACTCAGCCAGCACCTGAATCTGGGGCATCTGCCTCCTTCTCCCCACAAGGACCTCAGTTTAACTCAGAGCGGCCAGGCCTCCTCTGTGGGGCACAGTCCCAACTGGGCCTCGGTCCCACCCTGAGACCAAGCCTGCTTTCCCACGTCCTATGGCCTTTGGGTGTCGGGGGTCCCCGGGGGGCAGCCCCTAGCAGTCCCTTGCTCTGGACCGGCCCCCTGAAAACACCTGTGCACTAGCCTCCTGGTCCCTGCCCCTCAGCACACAGCTATCCAGCTGGATCTTTCCTCTTCCAGACGCTGGTGTCTCCTCATGTGGCCATCGGCTTCCGCCCGTATTGCCAGTCCATGGGTACCTCCCTCACCCTCACCTGATCCCCCTGCTGGGCGCAAGGGCACCCTCCCCAGTCACAGCCCCCAAAATATGTGCCTATTTCCTGATCCAAAGCCAATTGCTCTGACCATCCCCATCTGGGCCCCAAGTCACACTAACTTCAAGGTCAACCCTGCTGGTCTTGCTCTGATTTCCATGCCCCAAAGTGCATCCTGATACACCAGGGAGCTCCTTCTAGAACCTGGTGTCCCACCTGCCTGCCCTTCCCCACTGTGTACCCTCTCCAGGGACCTGCTTGGAGCCTCACCACCCAATAAAAATTCACGCACACAAATTAGGTCAGACTCGCCTGGGTATAAGGAAAACCCAGCACCCGGGCTTCACCCGTTCTGCCATGTGTAAAGGCCTGGGGAGCCTGGCCCACCTTCTCCTTAACCCTCGCCGGCTCACCCTCCGGACAGCATCCACAGTCCCCTCCTGTATTTGCAGCGCCCCGATCCTCATCTGCTGGCTGCTCTCTCCCCTTTCCCATCTGACTGCTTCCCCCTTTCCCTTTCTCAGCTGGAAGTTTCCTGACCTTGCTGAATAGCCAAACACCCTCTCAGGGGCTTTCCTGGCAGAGCCTCCTGAGCCACTCCTCCTGAGGTCCCTTAACCCAGAGTGGGCAATGGGGAGACATCCAGAACCAGGACAGAGAGTGTCCCCAGTCCCGTGCCCAGAGGGACCAGGCACATGGGACCAGCGGACCGCACCAGGCCCCAAGCCTCCCGCAACCTGCTCCTCACCCGTGAGTCCAGGGAGACCGTGCTGACCGTCTGGGTGTCCCAGGCCTGTCAGCCTTGCAGGTCAGCCCCGCAGACACCTCCCCTCCACCCTCCAGGACCCAGGTTCCCCGCTGTGCGCGGGAGGGCAGGACGCCCCCATCTCTAAGGTCAGCTGATGGCTGTCCGCCCCCTTTGGTCTGTCCACCCTCCTGCACGAAGCCCCCAGTCAGAGGAGGATGGTGGCCTCATGGACAGTGCAAGGCGGGGGGGATGTTTGAACTTCATGTGGGGCTCTGCTCCCAAGTTTCCAACCATTTAAGGAATGTTGGAGGCCAGGGGTCAGAATGTAAACAAGGCTTCTCACAGAATCAGTAAACTGCAGGGTGTCCCTGATGCCTCAGACGACCGACCACGTGTGTGCCTTTTTGGTCTCAGGAAAACACAACAGCTTGGCTCCTACAAATGTGAAATTTGTGTCTTAAGCCAACAACTTTCAAGTTCCAGAAAAATTGCCTATTCATCATTTTTCTCATTGTGTTTCTCCTCTCCTTATGAGTGTAGCTTGGATGACATGGACCACCTCTGCTTCACAGCCTTGGTTGTCTGAGGGTCAACGACACTGCTGTGACTTGCTTCTCTGCCCCGGACAGAGGGTCAGCAGCTCCAGCCCCAAGGCAGGCAAGACTGGTGTCTGCCTCAGCCCAGAGGCAGAGAGAGAGCCCAGCTCGGGGCTTGAACTCCCCACCCTGAGACAGAGACCTGAGCTGAGATCAAGAGTCAGATGCCTAACCAACTGAGCCACCCAGGCGCCCCCGGACTGCTTCCACTTTTTTTTTTTTTTTTAGCATACTTACCTATTCTTCATAGAAAAGCCTGACACCGGAAAGGAGCAATGCCAAGCCTGAGGGCTGATCGTGAAAGCTGAGTGCACGTGGGGCAGCTTGTCAAGGCTGCAGGTCCCAACGCTGCCCAGAACGTCATTGCCCAGGCCATGGGCAGAGACCACGGTGACCATCTTGTGTCACCTCCTGGCTGCAGCTGTCCCCACCTGCCCCTCTCAAGGAAACCCTCCCTAGGTGGAGGGGCGTGGGGTTGGGGCTTCAGAGCCTGTATCAGCCCATCTGGGGTGGAGCCACCTGCACCTTTACTGGAGAAACTGCCCCGAATCACAGAGCTGGGTTTGATGACAGAGAAGAAAGGGATTAGAGTGGATTCTAGGACAAGGGTAATGGCTCCAGGGGAGATGAGCACTTAGGGTAGAGGTCTGCTGAGGAGGACTCCATCGCTGTCCTTCAGGGAGGGTGTTCCGGTGTGTCTGACCGCTCATGCCTGCACTTTTGGGCAGCGCTCTGTGCAGGGGCCCATGTCAGAGTGGAGGCCTGACTTCCTGTGCAAGCCCCCGGGGTGGGGCCACAGCGTCTCGGTGCGAAAGGCACCCTCCCAGGGAGGAAGGACTGAGCCGGCACCCTGTTGAGGGTGGCTGGACAGCCAACAGGCCACATCTGTCCTTGTGTGAGGGACACAGGGGAAGCTTGGCCTTGTCCCCCTGGGAGGAGAGCAGCCACATGAGCTGAGAAGGGAATGAGGTGCTACCTGCTCTGCTGGGGTCCTGGAGCCCCGAGCAGGTGGGACCCAGGGAAGGTAAAGGAACCAGACTGGCCCCCACGCGCGGCTGACCCACCTGGGCCCACCCAGAAGGCGCCCCTGGGCTGCAGTAGGGCGCTCCAGGAGGGCAGGACCTGGACGGCTGGGATCAGTAGCCCCTCTGGGAGCATCACTTCAGCTTTGCGGGGCTCTGAGCGAGACTCTGGATGGAATGTAACAGCAGGTAAGAGCCCCAGATACTCCCAAAGCGGCTCTCCAAAGTCAGGGTGCCTAGGAGCTCTGCTCCTGCCTCTTCCTGTCTCAGTCCTGCTCTAGATGTCAGGTGAGCCTGATTCTTATCTGTGAGGCTTTGTCTGGGGCCGCGACGTAATCCGTGCACAGCAACAGCGCCAACCCCGGTGGTCAAGAGGCTTCAGCCTGCAGACTACAGCTTTTACTTTTTCATAGTTTATTATAATTAATTTACGAAGTTAATAGAAAACACTATATGAGGGGCGCCTGGGTGGCTCAGTCATTGGGCGTCTGCCTTCGGCTCAGGTCATGATCTCGGGGTCCTGGGATCGAGCCCCGCATCGGGCTCCCTGCTCCGCGGGAAGCCTGCTTCTCCCTCTCCCACTCCCCCTGCTTGTGTGCCCTCTCTCACTATCTCTATCAAATAAATAAAATCTTTAAAAAAAAAAACCCACTATATGAGACATTGAGTAGGTGGTGTGGAAACCAGGGATCTGGTTGGGGTTGAGGGATGGACACAAGACCAGTCTCCAGTCTCTGAGTCTGGGATGCCCACCCGAGGAGCCAGCAGGCCTGCAGGGATATGACGCCCTGGCTGTGCTCGGACAGCAGCTGGCATGCAAGCCGGAACCTGTGCGTAGCCAGCCTCCTCCCCTGTTCATACCTTCTCCTCCAGCCTCCGGAAGAGCCCCTGACCACCACTGCTCCAGGCTCACTTCCCCGTCTAGCCGGCTGGTCCCAAGCCCAGCACTGCCCAGATCACCCATCTCTCCCAGAGCCCCACCCCTGCCTGGGACCCTCCCCTCTACCCCAGGGCCCCACCCCTACCTGGGACCCTCCCCTCTACCACACAACTTCCTGGGGTCTGAGTGGGGTAGAGGTGGGAGCGTATTTTGAACCCAGGCTTTGGGTAATAGTGTTTGTTGACTGAGTGGACAAGACCACCACAGGCAGCCCAGTTCCTTGGGACCCTCAGGAGGAGCAGTGAGGTCCAGGTAGAGGGGAGTTAAGTTCTCCAGTCACATCAGAGGAGGGAGGAGAGAGTGATTCCAGAATAGCGTCTGTGAGGCATTAGGGCCCTTCAGCATCCCAGACTAATCTCTTGTGTTTGTTGGGCTCTGCCTCGACATTCTTAGGGGGTAAGTCATCCAACAGAACATCAGTCACCAGGAAAAGTGCACCCTTGCTCAGGGTAACTACGACTACCCTCCAATTCCCCCTGTAAGTCCTTGGCTCTTCAACCACACAAGTAACAGAAGGGAAGCGTGAGTGAGGGATGGGCGGGGTGGGCCTTCCTGCCCTGGGCAGACCCTCCCCCTGCCCAGGCAAATCCCCACTCTGTCATCTGGCCAAAACCCCACCACCACAGATGGAAACTTCCAGATCTTAAGCTTGGTGTTTTCCTTATTGTTATCACTCATTGCCATGCACGTGGTATTTTGAGTATGACTGAGTTCTAACTCCCTGATAACATAAAACTGAGACAAGATCAGTTGTTTTATTAAATGAAGCGCTGTAGCCATCCCTCCAACCTGAGTCACTATAGCTTCGTGTTTGACACGGGCTGACACAGCGAAGTTACCACATGCCGGCATCACTGTTCTGACAGAAATCACAGCACATGTAGGGTAGACAGGAGTCTGTGTTTATTAAACTTGTGTTTTCAGGAAGTAACTTATATTGAGTCATATGTTTCTGGAGAGAGCCTCTCCACGCCGCAACACGTGCTTGAATGAATCTCCATCCAAGGCTCTGTGGCCTGCAGGCTTCAGTCTCTGCGTTACCCTAGTGACCCGTGCACGGCAGAGTTTCCCGTGAAGGCTTCCAGGACCAGCTCGATGAGGAGAGCCTCCACTGACATAGGCTTGCTCTCACTGACCCCACATGATCCAGACCCCCAGCCCCCTCAGTGGGCATCCCACAGCCTTGACTGAAGACCACAGGCAAACTTCAGACACCAGGGTGGATGGTTTGCCTGGGTTGCACTGTGAAGAGATGGTGCTTTTGGCCCCCGTGGCACATGTGAGTCCAACAGGGGACATGGGCCTGGACCTGTGCCCGTTCAGGTAGAAGGTGGGGGTGCGGAGAACTGCATGCCCCCCACAGCTGCTGGAGGCCCACATACCTGCTCATCTAACCAATGTCAGAAGCCGGCTGTGGAAACTGGGCAGGGTGGGAGCACTTGTTCACTTTCTAGAGTCCCCTAGCAGAAGACAAACACCCCAAGCAGGAAAAGTGACGAGCCACTAACACATCCAAGGGGTTTGTTGACCATGAGCTGGGGAAAGGGAAGGAGAGAGACCCTGAGAGGCACCAGAAGAAGAGGGACTTTGGAGAGAATGACCAGCCTTGCCTGCTCCACATTTTGCCCAGCATGGGCCCTGGTGAGCAGGGTGTGGGCCATAGAGGGCGTAGGGGGAACGGGGTGAGGACTAGGAGGGCCACACGGACACTCCCCAGTGCCAGGAGACGGCAGGGCTGTCACGTGCACACCTCTGGGACATAGCTACATGCAAGGCAGACTCAGAGAAGCAAAAGCAGGTACTGACAAAACATGATGCCACAAGCCACCTGATCTAGGAATTAAACAAAACTGTGTGCACGCAGCTCGTCTTGAATGAGTATTAGTGATTCATGAACGTTTCTAAAATCCACGATGCCCCTCAACTCACTTGCGGAGCCTGGAGGACCCTGAGAAGAAGGACCAGCTCTGCCTCCGGGTGCTCAGAGCTCACTTGGGCAGATAAGGGCACAAAATGCTCACTGCAGTTCATGACAGATGCTTGAGAAGGCAGAGTGGGCTGCCCAGAGAGTCAGGAAGGTCTCAGGTAGAGTGACACCTGAGCAGGTGATATGTGCTCCCAGGTAAGCAACAGCAGGACATTCCCAGACAGGGAAGAGGCAAGGAGCACCCCATTTCTGCCAAGCATTTGGCACTGGGGACGAGTGGGGAAGGACCAGGAACTTCATCTCAGGTCAAAGACCGACCTAGCAAAACTCTAACCAAAAACTTGTTCCTCGCCAAGATGAGTATCTTGGCCAGTGGTGCCACATGGTGCCCCTGTGAGCCCCAGATAACGTGGTAGCTCTCGAGGTTCGAGCACATAGATAAGTCTTGGACAGCTCGTCCTCTAGACATTCCTGCTCAGCTCGCCCCAGGGAGGAAGAGGGGACACTGACAGGTGGTCCCAGAGGTGGCAATAGTGGGCAGAACCACCTGGCAACAGATCTTGGGGAGATACCAGCTCTCCAGACCTCGAAGCACCAATCTGCAGAGTGGGGCACAAGGGGCCCACATCCCAGCGCATGCCTTGCCAGATGCACGGGACAGATCCCAGTCCAGAACACGCCTACACACACAGGATACTGGGGCACGGGAAAGGTGCCACCCAGAGCATGGTGAAAAACCACACTATAAATAGACAGCATTCAAAAGACCAGGCGACCACCGTAGATTAGGCACATACCTCACCAGACACTAGCATGATCCTAAAAGGGTTGGAAATGTAAATAGTAAGGAGCAAGACCCTAATAGCCCTGGAAGAAAATGCAGGAAAGCCTTTTACAGCCACAAAATCCAGAGACCATAAAAGAAAAGACTAAAGTTTCCCCTTAAAAACTCATGGCCAAACAACTAGCACACAGAGTGAAAAGACTACTCACCCCACAGCTGAAGGGCTGGTCCTTACACATGAGCTCTGGTCCACCAGTGAACAAACAAGCCACCAAAGAAGAAATGCATGTGCCCTTGACCATAGGAAATGCTTAAACTCATTCAGAAAAAGAGAGATGGGGGTGCCTGGGTGGCTCGGTTGTTGGGCGTCTGCCTTCGGCTCAGGTCATGGTCCCGGGGTCCTGGGATCGAGCCCCGCGTTGGGCTCCCTGCTCAGCGGGAAGCCTGCTTCTCCCTTTCCCTCTCCCCCTGCTTGTGTTCCCTCTCTCACTGTGTCTCTCTCTGCCAAATCAATAAAAAAAAAAAAATCTTTAAAAGAGAGAGAGAGAGAGAGAGAGATGAGCACCAAACTTACACCGAGAAACCGTTATTTTTCCTATATCTGATTAGCAAAAGCCAAGAGTTGGGCAATGCTCTGCTGGGCAGGGCCAGGGCACCCGCACTCACAGCTGATGGCCACAGAAAGTGGCATGAACTCTGACCCAGCAATTCCACTTCTAACAATTTGTCAACCAGTGTAAAAACTAATGTTCACAAATGTATGTATGTTCAATTCTATTTATATCCTAAATGCATATCCAGGGGGAAACTGGTCAAAATCCCTTATGCCAGGGACAATCACCACCCTGGTGCAAAAAAGAATCTTAAGCTCTTTTTGCTCCAACACGAACAGATGCCCAGGAAACAATATTAACCTAAAAAGAAACATGCATCCTTTTTATTTTTAAGTTCTTTTTATTTAAACAATCTCTACGCTCAATGTGGGGCTCGATTCACGACCCTGAGAACAAGAGCCACATATTCCACGGACTGAGCCAGCCAGTGCCCCAAGAAACATGCACCCTTAGCAGTGGGCTGTGTATAGTGATTTCCTCCCAAAGGGAACAGGGTGGAAAGGGGAGAAAATGGAACTCCACAGGAGAGACACCTGGCCTCCACTTGCTGGGGGGCCTCAGGGGGCTGGCAGTGACCTGAAGCTCCAGGCACCCTGTGCCATTGCCCACGTTCCTTTCCAATGACCCAGGTCCAAGAACCCAGCATCTGGGGAGTGGGTCAGGAAGCTGAACAAGAGCAGCTGAGCAGAGTGGACAGCAACAGGCCCAACACACAGGCACCAGCATGCACTCTTCATGGGTCCTCTCCTTGCTGGATGCTGGGATCCAGAAAACCACAGCATAGGGTCCTTGGAAAACTCTCACAACTCTTGGTAAATTCTAATGCAACTCTGAGGCTTCGGAGGTGAAGGGACCCTCCCTCGACTCCCCCTCAGGTCTGGGATCTGCTCCTTTGCACTGTGGCACCTCTTCCCTAAAGTGGCCCAAGACACGTCCTGCAAGGTTGTTGGGAAATTGGAGAAAGTCTCAGCTGATGGTGTCAGTCTTACGAGATGAGTAATACCACAGCTGGGGGTTAGTCAACGGTGACACTGAAGCTCATCACTAGGGGTGTCCACTTCCCAGAAACACGTGTTCGGCCAGCACATGGCCAGCTGGTTCTATTAAGAGTGTCTCAGCAGTAACAGTAAGACCTAACAAATATGGGTCAAATGAACAAACGCTTCATACAGTTGTTCTGGAACCCTGGAAGGTGTCCAGGGCCTCGGTGGGCAGGTGTAGGACAACCCTTAGGAGGGTCACCCCCAGACCTCGCCATTTCAGGGCAGCTGGGGTGGATGTGGCAGTATGACTGAGCAGAGACCCCTGCCCCAGACAGCTGCAAGGGACAGTCTCACTGAGAGAAGGCTGGAGGCCAGAGTGACTGCCCCCAGAAGAATCATGGGCTTTTCCACCATGACAGAGGCCCAGCCCCCACCCACCCCAGAGGAAAGTGGGCAGGCCATGACCCACCATGGAACAGCTTTCAGGAGCAGGCCCCTGAGCGAGCAATGAGAGGAGTGACAGGGTCTTGCCCAGGAGAGACCCAGCAACCCTGTCATCGCAGGCAGCTCCCTGAAGGACACAGAGCATTTGCTGAGCGTCCTTCCCTCAGGCCTTTCCTCCCTCTGAGGCCAAAGGATCTGCAAGGAACTTCCAGGCCTCCTGCCTGAACATGCCACAGACAAGCACCCACACTTGGGGGCTGGCCACTGTCCACTGCTGGCCAGGGACACGGGGCAGAGCCACACGTCCCTGCCAGTGAGGACTGGTGGCAGCCTCGGTGGGCAACACCCTTTATTCTGAGATGGCTTCTTCCCTCATTTTGTTCACTTCTCTTAAATGATGATAATGGTAGTGCTTGCCATTGCTTGCTTTGTTTTTTAATTTTTTTGGCAAAATTAAAAGTCAATAAGTTTCAATCAGTCTTCAGGTTGTGGGGAGGACACTTAACTGGTCCATGAAATTCAAAGCCAAAGAGTTGGTTTTCTGGATTTCTGGTTGAAGCTTGTTCCCCTCAGGGACCTAGATCTCATGTGTGTGGCTGTGAAGCAGACCCAATGATAAGCCTAAAGCATAAATGTCTGAAAGCCAGGCTATTTCCACAGGAATCGATGTCCAGGCATCCATCAGAATCAGGGCAGTGCTACTTGGAAGAGAACGGGCCCTAGGAAGCTGGCCACCTTCCACGAGGCTAGAACCCTCCACTTTCTTTTTACAAACCCCTGAAACAGTAAATCTCACTGTTTTGTGTTCCTAGAGATGAACTGGGGCAAGCCACAGACTTCTATGGCTGCAGTCGTTTCTGGTCCTGAACTCTGACCCACATACTCCACCATCTGCTCTGAGTTCCTGGAGGAGACACAAGCTCCCAATGACTGTCCCTGGCAAGGGTTGTGGATAAGGGGACATGCATGCAGTCTGATGGCCATCAGCTTAGCTGTGAGACCTGGGCTCAGTTGAATCGCACAGCCCTGAGTGGCCCCAGCCACATCAGTCACTCCATCATCTTGCCCTCAGGTTCTGATCTGTGAAATGGGGACAGGGGTTGTTTCAAGGAGTAGACCCTCCCTGGCCACACTGCCCAGGTCCGACTGTCCCCTATAGCTATGGGGCCGACATGTTGGCCAGAGCTACCTTAGTTATCCCCAGTGTCCAGCAGAGCATGGGGTGGAAAGTGGGAGCCTAAGGAGTTAATTTTGCATAAACAAATGAATCCATTTGGAAACCTAAGGAAGCCCTTCTCAAACTGCGCAGTTTCTAGAATAAACCTTACTTACCATTCACAGGGTGTGCAACCTTTAACCACAGCCCAAAACTCCTTGAGAGATGGAGCTTCCTGCAGGAGCCTCAGCCCACTTGCCCCTGAGTGAGAAGACAGAGATCAGATCCTGTGTGGCCCACTGGGTAGCCCCTGGCCCTCCCCTCTCAGGTTCCACTGCAGGGGACCCTCCCCAGGTTGGGCTCCATCTGCTGTGGGTGCTGGGGCGAGGGGTGCAGGCGCAGACCTGGCTCTCCTGGCGTGGTCTGTGCTGCCCACCCCACCCAGATGTTTCCTGCTGATGCCTGCACATTTCTGCTTCAATGCAATGCCTTCATGGCACTGAGCACAAGCTGAAAATATGCCGACACAGCCCATGTATCTCACTGTGTTGCAATTTATGCTCTCAGCAAATTTCCAGTTAAGGCCTCCAGAGTCACCGAGACCAAGCTAGATTCAGTTCTCCAAGGTCCTGGGCTGCCCGGAACCCAGGGGTGCGGCAGGAAAAGCGGCTGGGAGTGACGCATTGAGGGCTCAGGGGAGCCGTCTGCTAGCAAGTGGTCTGACCGCAGTCATTCAGATGTGAAATTGCCTTTTCACTGAAATATTCCTGGGCTTGTTCAGGAAGCCAAAGAGCCGCGGCTGGCTCTTCTCTTCTGCAGCCTTGTCCCCGCACAGGTGGGAAGAGCCTGAAGGTCCTGTGTTGCTGGTTTTATTCTGCTCTGGGCATTGCAGGAGGGGAGAGCGTGGGGGCCACAGGCCCAGAAGAGGGCACTGCCACAGTGGGGGAAGCCCGGGGAACCCAGAGAGGCAGGCGGCGGCACTTGGTAGGCTGGTTCCCCTAAGTATGACCCTGATGGTCCCCAGCAGCTTCCGAATGGGGCCCATCTTCCTTGGACTTCCCCAAATTCGCTCCAGACTCACACCTGCCACCATCAGCTCTGCCTGGTTCACTGGCTGAACTCTGGTCAGCTGGTCTTCCTTGACCTTGATCAAAACCCCCAGAGGTGTCACGCCTGCCCGAGCATGCCAGGGACTCCACATCCCACCCACCTGAAGGCTGAGGTCTCTCCAGGAGCAGCACACAACTCCCCTTGGGCTCTGGGCCACTCCAGTCCCAGCCCCGGCCCCTAGAGCCTCAGCTCCTCAGCCCCCACCCCACATGTCTCAGTGAGAATCCCCCTACATACCTCCCTTGTTTTCATCGACTACACAGTTTTCTTGTTTATCTGCCTCACAAACACGCACAGAACACTGGAATGTAAGTTCTATGGGGCACCAATGTTTGAATGTTTTTGTTATGGAAAATTTCCAACAAAGGTTGAGAAAACAGTGTCACGAACCCCACCGTCCCCATTACCCAACTTCAGTAGTTACCAGCTTTCGGCCCGTCTCCTGTCTATGCCCCACTCCCTCCATGTGCTATGAAGCAAATCCCACATATCACATAACTCATTTGTAAATGCTGCTGAACTCAGGACTTGTGAAGACTTTAATCACAATACCATTATCACCTAAAAATTTAACAACCTTAAAGTCAAAGGGTCGATGTCCTGAATTCCCAGGTGTCTCAATGCTCACAAGGGTTATAAGCCGCAGTTTGTTAACACGTCTCAACTACATAAATGACACTCCCCTCCCGCTCTTTTCTTTTTCCTGATGAAGAAGCTGGGCCGCTTGCCCTGCACACCTCCCCATGCCCTGGCTTCTGCCTGAGAGACCCCAGTCGGTTCTGTGTTTCAGCAGAAGCCTGTCCTCAGGGGCTGTGGGCTTCCCGGCCTTGCAGGCCTCTCGCTGTCAGCTCCTGGACCTCCCTCCCTATGGGAAGCATCTTCTCGTCAACTGTGTGGTTACAACTCACCCAGGAAGGGCAGGGTAAATACCTGCTTTTTACTTTATTTGCCCATTTCTAGAAGAATGAGAACAGTGACATCTTCCAGAGGTGACTTGGGAACTTTTCTCCTTTTTGTTTTCTTGGATATTTAAGAACTCACGAAATGTAACTTATTTAACACGTTTCAGCCAGGGGCACCAAGTGACCAGGACCCCGGAGGCAAGTCAGGAAGTTCAGGACTCTCGAGGAAGGCTGTAGGTGTGTCCCACACAGCTGGAACCCCGGGCAACAGAAGGAGCCAACACACAAATCGGAATCCTATTTCTAGACAAGACTGCCTGGCCGCCTCCCAGCTTCTCCCTCTGCCAGTCCTGGGACCGGCCATCAGGGACCCGCAGACCCTCTGATGGTTAGCAATGCACGGGCTACAACCTCAGCACCTCTCCCTCCTTTTCCTGCAGCTGCTGGTGTACAGTCCCGTTTCTCTGGTTGCTACAGGGGTTTCCGCCCCAAGGGTCCACGGCTTCTAACCCTGGATCAAGCAAGCGCTGACACCTTGCCCTCCCACACCAGCCCCAATACACACACTCCACACTCAGTGTCTCCAGGCTCCTGACATTCTTCTAACAATACAACAAACAGTCCCTGGATCAGTGACTCTCCCTTGATGCTGTCACGATGTATCTACTGCCCTGGCATTCACTTCTCCCGCGGGCGCCACGAGTCCACGTTCCTCTGCCCTCTCCTCCTGGATCCTTCTTGATTCCTTCCTGGGCTTGGCCCTCCTGGAACACTGGGGTGTGCTGGGGGCCATGTGGCTGCAGAAAGATCCCTTGCTTCTTTCCTTTCCTGTTCCCGTCGACGCCTATACTGTCCATATTTGAAAGTGCCTTGGCCGCCACCCTCACGTGGTCAGGGACAGACCCAGCCCTCCCCCTTATTCCCATCCCCCTCCCCAAACAAAGCAAAACAGCGTCTTCCCATCACCTGCCGCACCACCTTGGACAGGGAGGCATGCCTCGTCAGAGCCCTTATACCATGTTGCCCGTTTCCTTTGTGGGAAGGCCACACACACTCAGAAGGAGAACTCTCCACCTCCTCTTTTAAGTCCAAAATAGTCTAAGAGCAAGGATATATGGTATAGCTTTCAAGCATCCTCATGATTTTGGTTAAACAACATGCCCCAACACATATGCATGGGAGTGGCTTCCTTATCTGCTGTCTGGTGGAGAGAGCTCCAAACCTGTCCTACACGCAGAAGCAGGCTTCCCCTGCCCCCCAGAGTGAGGCTGCCCAGGCCGCGGCAGCCCACCTGCACCCCCCTCTCTGTGCTATTTGTGTCACACGTTCCTGTTTTCAGTTGCGGTTCTACCTGGACTCTGGTTCTGCAAAAGCTTCTTCTTCCTCTTTTCCTTCCCTTTTGACATCTGCCTCTCTCTTCTCTTTCAAACATTCTCCATTGAGAGAATTCACACACCGTAAGATCCACTCATCTGAGGTGTACAACGCAGTGGTCTCTAGTACGCTCCGAGTGTGCACCCATCCCCGCCATCTAACTTTAGAGCCTTCTCATCCCACCGAAGGGAAACCCTGTACCACCGGCGTTGCTTCCCAGCCCTCCCCCAGCCCTCCGCAACCTCGCATCTACTTTCCATCCCTGTGGATTCACCTGCCCTGGACACGTCACACCAACAGAACCCCACAGTATGTCGTCCTTTGCATCTGGCCTCTCCCACCCAGTACATTTTCAGGGTTCACCCACATAGTCACACCTGACAGCACCTCATTTCTTTGCTGAATAATGTTCCACGGTGTACATGGACCATGTTTTGTCTACGTCACTACAGATGTACATTTGGGTTGCTCCTACTTTTTGGCAATTACGAATAGTGCTATGTACAAGTTTTTGTGTGGACATATGTTTTCATTTCTCTTGGGTTTATGGCCTAGGAGTGAAATGGCTGGGTTGTACATGAGTCTGTGTTTAATATTCTGAGGAACCGCCAGGTTTCCACAGTGGTGCCAGCAGTGATGAGAGCTCTGGTCTCCTTGCTCACTGGCCTTCTTAGTGTCTGTGTTGGGGCCGTCCACATGGTTTACTCTCTGTCTGTGTTACGGCTGTCCACGTGGTTTACTGTCTGTGTTACCGCCATCCACGTGGTTTGGTGTCTGTGTTACAGCGGTCCATGTGGTTTGGTACCTGTCTGCGTTACCCCCGTCCACCTGGTTTACTGTCTGTCTGTGTTACCGCCATCCATGTGGTTTGGTGTCTGTCTGGTTACAGCAGTCCACGTGGTTTGGTGCCTGTCTGTGTTATGGCCATCCACCTGGTTTGGTGCCTGTATTACAGCCGTCCACGTGGTTTAGTGTCTGTCTGTTATGGCGGTCCATGTGGTTTGGTGCCTGTCTGTGTTATAGTCGTCCACGTGGTTTGGTGTCTGTGTTACGGCCGTCCACCTGGTTTACTGTCTGTCTGTGTTACCGCCGTCCACCTGGTTTAGTGCCTGTCTGTGTTATGGCGGTCCACGTGGTTTGGTGCCTGTCTGTGTTATAGTCGTCCACGTGGTTTAGTGTCTGTCTGTGTTATGGCCGTCCACGTGGTTTAGTGTCTGTCTGTGTTACAGCCGTCCACATGGTTTAGTGTCTGTCTGTGTTACCGCCGTCCACCTGGTTTAGTGCCTGTCTGTGTTATGGCGGTCCACATGGTTTGGTGCCTGTCTGTGTTATAGTCGTCCACGTGGTTTAGTGTCTGTCTGTGTTACAGCCGTCCACGTGGTTTAGTGTCTGTCTGTGTTACAGCCGTCCACGTGGTTTAGTGTCTGTCTGTTATGGCCGTCCACGTGGTTTAGTGTCTGTCTGTGTTACGGCGGTCCACATGGTTTGGTGCCTGTCTGTGTTATAGTCATCCACGTGGTTTAGTGTCTGTCTGTGTTATGGCGGTCCACGTGGTTTGGTGCCTGTCTGTGTTATGGCGGTCCATGTGGTTTGGTGCCTGTCTGTGTTATAGTCGTCCACGTGGTTTAGTGTCTGTCTGTGTTATGGCCGTCCACATGGTTTAGTGTCTGTCTGTGTTACAGCCGTCCACGTGGTTTAGTGTCTGTCTGTGTTATGGCCGTCCACCTGGTTTAGTGCCTGTCTGTGTTATGGCGGTCCACATGGTTTGGTGCCTGTCTGTGTTATAGTCCTCCACGTGGTTTAGTGTCTGTCTGTGTTATGGTCGTCCACGTGATTTAGTGTCTGTCTGTGTTACAGTGGTCCACGTGGTTTGGTGCCTGTGTTATAGTCATCCACGTGGTTTAGTGTCTGTCTATGTTATGGCAGTCCACGTGGTTTAGTGTCTGTCTGTGTTATAGTCGTCCACATGGTTTGGTGTCTGTCTGTGTTACAGCTGTCCACATGGTGGGCACCCACTCTCGGGTGTGCTCTGCTCTTCCAGTGCTTTCTCTCCTCACTGATATGTGCTCGGCTCTCCCAGGACCTCCCCTGAGGGGCCTCCCCCTCAGCGGACCTGAGCATCTCTGCTTCTCTGACTTTCTCCCCTTCTTACTCTGGGGCCTAGGGGCACTTTCTGCCAGTTCTAGGGCCTCCACACAACCAGAGACTTTTTCTGATTTTTTTATTAAAATAATTAGGCGTAAATAGTAGGAGCATGCTTTTATATCAAATGCACTGTGATGGGTCACCCACACAAGCACGAATGAAGGTTGTCATCTGTATGGACCAGCACAGGTGGGCGGAGATGTGAGAGGTTTGCAGGAGCACAGCTTACCACCCCCAGCCCTGAACCCACACCTGATGAATGCCATCTTTTAGCACAGCTGGGAAGGCAGACACAGTGAGGAGAAGTCCTGGACATGAACTATTCCAGGCCCACTGCCTTATACGCTACCGCCTCCAGCCCTTACATCCTTGCTGTCATGAGGCTTCTCTGATTCTTCACTGGCTCTTGGTCATCATGCTCATTCCATGCCTGACAACCTCCCACATGCCCCCATTTCCACCAGAACAAAACCCAAACCTCCGTGCCAGGTCTGTCAGTGAGCTGTTACTGCAGAACAAGACAGTGACTTACAACAATAATGAACATTTACTAGCCTCACAGTTTCTATGGGTCAGGAAATTGGGATCTCAAGCCTCTTGTGAGGGTTAGGGTTGTGCTGTCAGTCCAGGCTGTGACTGGGGTGGGGGCTCCCCAGCCTGAAGCTGCTTGTTGGTGGGAGGCCTTGGGCCAACCCAATATGAGCCTCCCACAGCAACTTGAGCCTCCTATGACATGGCAGCTGATCCAAGAGGCAGGCAGAGGCTGCCCTTTCTCTGACCTAGCCCTAGCGGGCACATAGCACCACATTCCACTCACTGGGATCGGACCACTAAGCCTAGCCCATATCCCAGGGATGAGAATTAGGCTCCACTTTTCAGAGGGAGTGGTGTCAATGTGCAAAAATGTTCTAAAACCATCATGCCAGGCCTCACAGCCTGTCCTAGCCCAGCCTCCCCATTGCTTAAAGAGACTAACAAGGAACATTTTCATGTTGAAGTTTCTGACAAGTCCTGCAGGTAAGAAATCCGTTCAGTTTTGTTCAATCCCTATGAGCACATGGAAGACATGGAGCCACACATCAAGGGCCAGGGTTCTGTGGACAGTAGTTGAAGAAGCAGATGGCAAGCACTTCAGGGGCAGAGCTGACACTGTAGGTGCAGAAGCTCCTGATAAATATCTACGGAGTCAACATGGCCTCCACAAGACGTTTCTTTCCCTCTGTGCATTTAAGTCACATTGTAAATGGGGAGTGTCTTGTAGCAGAGACTCCAGGCCTCTCTTACACCAAGTCACATCGCCAGGTTTTCTTAGCCAGCTCTGACCCAGGTGTCACACAGGGCTTCCAAGAGAACACATACCCACCTGCAGGCCCTTCCTGATTCCTCTTCCCTATTGTTTGTGTCCTCTGTGGTCCAGAGTCACGTGGGCAGATACCCACATACAGGGTGAGGCTGTAAGACAACTCACCATTGTAGCTCCTCGACCTTGGGCACTAGGAAAAGAGAGCTATCTTGCTGAACGGCGCCAAGTGTGTTGGCCTTTCTGCTTAGTGAGCTAATTTCCAGGCTGTGAGCCCCAAGTTTCTCTTTGCCGCTCCTTTGGCGTCATCCCATGACTTTCAAGTGCTTTGGTGTCAAATCTTCCAAGTCTAAGCCATCATTCCAGAAGATCCACTGCCCACCAGACTAGGCCTATTCCAGACAGCACCCCCATGTCTGTGCAGGCCTTGACAGTGCTTTTACTGTTGATCTGTGCTGACATTCTCCCAGCCTGTCTTCTCCGGGACAAGCCCTCAGGCCTGCCCAGGGTGACAACCATGACATCTGGAACCCCAGGGTTACCCCCAGGGATGGCTGTGGCCTCCTGGAGAGAGTACCCACTCAGTGATGTCCTCTCTGCAGCATGCAGATTTGGGGTATGAGGCTGGTGGAAGGAAGGCCATTCAGGATTGCTGTAGGGCTGGTGCAGGAACCTTCGGCTTCCACAGGAGACGGTGTCCATCCCAGAGTGTGAGTGGTGCTGTTTCCAGCCAATTTCCCCCAGTCAGCGTGGGAAGCCCCCAGCCAGGGCCCAGTGAGAGCTGGGGTCAGCAGTCCTGCTGTTTGCCCTTTGTAGCCTTTTCTCAGGCTTGCTGCCTTTTTTTTTACATTTGGTCAACAATCCTCTGCCCCATCACAATCTTCTCGGTGTTTGCCCACTGGGGCTGCCTGTCAGCTGTAAGAGGACCAACAAAGCCGCCTGGCCCCGTGAGGCCATGATCGTCCAGGGGTCCCGGCTGGCCCCTGCATCACACACTCATTCTTCACCCGCCTTTAATTTACTTCTGACACCAGGAGTCTGAAGTCTCTGGCCTCAGCCGCCCTGTGGGTCCAACTCCACGGCAACCCCAAACAGGTCCCTCAAACTAATGAGGAGTCTGGAGTGGCATCAGGAGGGGTCGCTGCCGTGGAGACAGCCCACGGTCACCCAGTTACCACAGCACCGCGCAGAGTCCTGGGGTCGGCTGCAGGAGGATTGCATCGTCTGGAAATACCTTGCTTGCTAAACTGTCTGTCTTGTTGGCATAGAAGCTCTGGACTGAGCCCCTTGGCTGGCTCCGCAGCCTCTGTCCAGCCTCACTGGACGTCCCCTGAGCATGACGATCCTACCGTGGAGCTGCTAGCAGAGGGGAAGATCCTGCTATGTCCTCCCTGCCCATAGTGTCCACCCCCAGCCGGCTCCTGAGGATGGCACACCCCCATGCACATTTGTGGCCCTCTCGGCACGCAGCCCCCTACAAAGACACCTTCAAACAAGGAGGGAGAGTGGCATAAAGGAAGGTGCAGGGGCTGCACAGTGAAGGGAGTGATGTGATGAAAGTACTGCATGCCATACTCAGCTCCCTGAGGAAGTGTCTTTATTAGAAGCCCAGAGAGGCCAGGCAACTTGTTTAAAGTCAAACAGCCTGTGAATGGCAGGCCAGAGGTGAGCTAGGGACCAGCCTTTCTAAATTACTGTCCCCATGGAGAGAGTTTCAGGAGGGCAGATGCTCACCTTGAGAACAGAACCTGCCAGGGGTCCTCACCACTTCCACGTGAGGGGTGTCAAGTCTCTGAGACTTGCTGGGACGGATGCCAGCAGCATCAGGCAATGCAACCCCAGCTCCGCTGGGCCTTGGAGCAGGTTGGCGGTACCCTGCCCCACCCGGTCAGGATGCCATTTAGAATCAAAGATGCTGCATCTTAGGGAGCATCCCACTGGAAAAAAGTATTTGGGTGCAAAGGCTTCAGGGACACTTTGTGTCCTGTTGGAGCTGTGTCCAGCCTCTGTCACCACTGGAACCTTGGCAGTTTATCACTGAGAAGGGACAGAGCATGGGAACCATGCCAGGGCCTTTTCACCCTTGAACTTCTAGCCAATTCATAACACAGCTCATGACCCTGAAAGCTGTCCTCACCATTGGGAAGAAGAGAATTTCCAAAGCTGAAAAGATTTTCTTTACCACTCTCATATGTTTTCTGATTTTTAATTTCACTGTACAAAAACTGAATGGGGTCTCAGGTCCAGGATGCCCAGTCCTGAGTGCAGCTTGGACAAACTCACTGAAATGCAGATCCTTGAGTTGGCCTAAGCCTCCAGGCTCCCACAAAAGACACCAGGCTCCTACTGTACTCAAACCTCAGCTGCTCAGATGTTCAAATTGCATCCAACTGGCCCCTAGGGTTCCAGAAAACCAGCATTGAAGGGCTTGGGTGAATGTGAGGAGGCCAAGTCGGACACTGGCCACCATCTCAGTAGGAGGCCGTTTCCAATGAGCACACACCACCTGTCTCAAGCTCCTTAGGGAGGGAAGGGTGGTCTGGAGAAAACTGCTGCAAGGAATTGGGGGAGGCTCTAACTGAGGAGGGGACTCTTCTGTTTTGCTCTTTCTTCCCTCCTCTAGCCCCCTCTGCAAGTCATGACACAAAAGAAATGTGAGTTTTCAGGTCAGAACTCACAAGAGTGAGACGTGTCACCTACAAGGCCATTTTGCAGAGTCCTGCTGAAGCCCGCCAGTGTGCATGTCTCTGGAACAATACAAGGCTGAGTGCACAGCCCTTCAGGACAGAGCCATTGGCTGTTGGTGGCCTTTCACTGCACCTGCTGCTCATGCCTGTCACTTGACACTGCAACATCAGAGTGCCAAGAGTCCCCAGCACTCATCAACTCCTCCTTTCCAAGCTGAAGGGACTCTCCTCCCATGGTAGGGTCACGGAGAGCCCTGGGCTCCTTGTGGACAACATCTGCAGAGAAGGAGGAGAAAAAGTCTCACGTGCTCGCAGAGCGATAGGGTCTTTAGTTCAGGGACTGCATGGAGAGAGGTGCATTCTCTACCAGTACCGTTGGGAGTTTTGTGAGCATCATCTTATAAATAACACAGTTGCTTATAATCGGTTTGTTAAATGTCTGAAACGCAGTCTGCCAGGTGTTGAAATCCAGCTTAGCCTAAAGTGTCTGACCTCCAGCTTAGCCAAGACTTGTGAACTCAACCTGTTCAGGCTCAAACCAGGCTGGGCACAGGGAAAAGCCACAATGGTTTGACAACCGACCAGCTTCCAGTTTGGCTAAGCGTGCACGCTGTTGCCTGTTTCAGAGGTGAAAGCCCATTCACATAAGGCTGTGCAATCCAAAGGAGAAGAGGGAGCTAGAGGGATATTTGACTCTCAAGCTGGATTATTTTTGCTCTGAGGGAAAGGGACTGGGATCCCAGACTCTTCTAGAACTCTACAGAAGGCTCCATACAAACCAGACAGGGATTGAAATATCACCCTATGTTTATCAACAGGGGCTCCAAGTCCTTGTCACATTGCAGCCAATGGCAAGGCCGTGAAATGGTTCTCACCATTTGAATTTGCAAGCTCAGAGCAGAAGTCCTGATTCCTCCTGGGTACCTGGCCTGCAACAGAACAGATGGCCATCAGATGGGTGGGGCTGCAGGGCTTGGCTTTGTGGCTCAAACAGCAAAGACTCCCAAAGTTAGAGGCCATCCCCTAAAAACATAACCCAACCCCCCCACGTGACCTCCTGAAGGAGAGCTTTTGCCTCTGGGATGTGGGGCAATGGGTGCCCCGAGCTCTCCTTAGGCTCTGGAGGTGACTCGGGCCCACCCCCAGCTCTGACTTGTATTAGTCCCTTCCCCTTCCAAGCCCGACTGCATTCCTATCTCTTCCCAAGACCGTGGAGGCAGCCCTAACCCACGTGGCCCTCCCATGACCCCCCACCCCGCTCTTCAGTCTTAATCACGCCCCATCGGGAACCTCTGGACGGTTTCCCTGGGCGGTCACTTGAGTCAGAGCGCTGTTAGTTCTGCCTGTGCCCCCCACAAGTCAGCTCCAGGCGGGAGGGCAGAGCGCCAGACAAGGCACCCGCAAGGGTGGGCCCTCCAACGTGAGTGCAAACGAACGGACATGCCTTTATAACTCAAACAGAGCTGTTTATGAAAACAACATAGCATCGCTTTCAGAAATGCAATAGTCATCTTAAACCTAGGAAACACCACAAGAAGATGCCTAATCATAGCTCCATACTTTTCCCACTGTCTTGGCTCCTCCTCCCTCCTGCTTCCACCTCATCTCATCCTGGCTCCGCCTCCTCCCATCCTGGTTCCGCCTCCTTCCTGACTCCACCCCCTCCTCTCCTGGCTCCGCCTCCTCCCATCGTGGTTCCACCTCCTTCCTGACTCCACCCCCTCCACTCCTGGCTCCGCCTCCTCCCATCCTGGTTCCACCTCCTCCCAGCCTGGCCTTGTCCCCCCTTGTCCTGGCTCTGCCTCCTCCTATCTTGGCTCCACCTCCTCTTGTCTTGGCCCCGCTCACTCCCAGCATGGCCCCACCTCCTTCCTTCCTGGCTCCACCTCTTCCTTATTAGTCCCGCCCCCTCCCATCCTGACTCCACCCCCTCTTGTCCTGGCCCCGCCTCCTCCCTTCCTGCCCCTGTCCCCTCTTGTCCTGGCTCCGCCTCCTCCCATTCTGGCTCCACCTCCTCTTGGCTCCGCTTACTCCCAGCATGGCCCCACCTCTTCCTGTCTCAGTCCCGCCTCCTCCCTTCCTGGCGCCGTCCCCTCTTGCCCTGGCTCCGCCTCCTCCCGTCCTGGCTCCAGTTCTTGGGAGGGTCAGGGCCGGCAGAGAAGGGGCATTTTCCAGTGTCACGACCTAAGCCTGTGGTTCTCTAGTGTCCAGTAAACAAAGGAGAGGTGTGCAGCCCTGGGGGGCTTGGGTGCTGTGGCCTCAGGGAACTCTGCAAACAGCTTTTCTTTTTAATTGAGGTAAAATCCACATATAATATTAACTTTTAACCATTTAAAAGGGTACAATTCACAGTGCTGTGTAACCATCACCCCTTTCTAGTTCCAAAACATTGTCATCACCCAAAAGGAAAGCCTGTACCCATCAGCACTCATGCCCCCCCAGCCCCCACTCGCCAGACCCAGGCAGCCACTGGCCTGCTTCTGTCTCTAGACTTGCCTGCTCATGTGGCCTTTTGTGTCTGGCTTCTTCCACTTAACAGCGTATTCTCAAGGTTCACGGTGCTATGACAGGTGCCAGTGTACCACGCCTCCTTAGGGCCAAGCAGTGCTCCGTCCTATGGAAACCCCATCTTTTGTTTATGGGAGCAGCTGGTTTCACACTGGGACCTGGGACGGGGCCGGGCCGGGCCATGGCCCACCTGTTCGGCTCTGCCTGCGTGTCTGGCCCCACAGGGAGGGAGCAGGGTCTGTGGATGCTGGAGCAGCCAGGGAGGGTCTGACCCTTAGGGTCCGGGCATCAGACTTTCATCATTTTGCTGTGCAGCCACTGGCCACTCTGCTGAGGGATGTGATCCGTCTTGAGAGAGGCGGTGCTCATGACGATGCTATGGAGACCACTAACTCTCAGTCGTGGAATGGACTAGAATCTGTCCTTGGTTGTGTCCTTGGCCTGCAGATGAATAAAGGACAAAAAGATGGACATTTAATTTGTCTGTGTGGGAAAAAAAATCAGAGCAGAATCGTCCTAAAATAAGTGCACAAACACTAACACCTTGAAGAGAAAACAACTTTGGAGGCTCTTCTAGACCCGTGGTTTCCAAGTGTGACTCACATGACACGTGCATGTCTCGGGTACTGCCTCAGCAGCCAGGGAGAAGGCTGGAGAAGGCATTTCCTCCCAGGAGCATAAGCAGACACTGGGGTCACACACCCTCTGGCCGCCCGTCCAAGAACCTTGTGCAGGGACCACGTGCCTCAGGCTCTGGAGACTTCACCTCCTCCCCGAAAACCCTGCCACGCTCCTAGGTCTTAGATGGACATTGGCTTGGACCAGCCCCCTCTCAAGAAACAGGCAGCCCCTTCTCAAGGAGAATGAACCTCTGTTTCACCCCTAACTAGCTTCTCCCTCTGTAAGAACCTCAGACACCCTGCAGACAGCCTTCGTGGCGGTCATGCTGCCCAAGGGTGGGGGAGTTGCATTTGATGTCACCCTGAGCTGCATGAATAGCTTTTTATGGTCCCCCCACGCTGGACTCAGCCAGAATGTCAAATGGTAATTAACAGCAGACCTGGCTCTGTCCCTGGTGATAGGATCATCAGACTTCTTGGGTTTCAAAGTGAGCAGCCGACTTGAAACGGCAGCAGATTGGCCTCCATGATGGGCCTGGTGGGGTCTGAACAGTCTGGGGCCCAGGATGCCCAGAGCTGGGGCAACCAGGAGGGGAGAGGAGGCCCCTCGTGTGGAGCAGGCAAGGCTGAAGGGGCGCCATGGGGCTCTCGGGATCTGGAAGTGACCAGTGTGATGCCTCTGGGCCCTCAGTCTGGTTATGACCCGAGCCCTCACCCACTCTCAATGGCCTGTCACACAGCACCCCCCTCCCCCTGCAGCCCTCCACCCTCCCAGGCTGGCTGGGGGGGCAGGGACTCTGCACGTGTTCCTCTGGTTCTAGTTTCCTTGTTATTAAATTAGAAGCATCAGGGGCAGAGGCCCAAGTCCCTGCTCAGGCAGAGGCTATGGTCATGATGTGGAAGAGGCTTTGGCAGTAAAGAAACCAGGGCCACACTCCAGTGGGTGTGTGGGGGAGAGCAGGCTCTGCCTGCGTGCGTGGTGAGGGTGGGTGTGCCCTGAGAGCCCATGTTCTCTCCCCTCCCTCTCTAGACCCTTCCTGTAGACCAGGAAAGGGCTTTGCCTCTCGGAAGTGTTGCTCCAAGTCCTGACCCCCTTGGGGACTCAGAGCACAAGACCCCACTAGGCACCCCCCCAGGGGAGCCAGCAGGTTGGGGCCATGTCCCTCCCCCTTGGGCACCAAGGGCTGATGCTCTGGGGTTTGTGGGGAAGAAGGGATGAGAAAAGCCAGATGTTCACAGTGGTATTATTTATAATTCAAGGAAAAGAGGACTTTTAAACCCTAAAGGTCCATCAATTGTATTGGCAAGATAAAAATCCTATGCAACCATTAGCCTTCATCCATGGTCATGGAAATCTGTTTGCAAGAAATTAAATTTTAGGGGCCCCTGGGTGGTGCAGTTGCTTAAGCGTCTTTCTCTTGATGTCAGCTCAGGTCATGATCTCAGGGTCATGAGCTCGAGCCCCGAATCGGGCTCCACACTGGGCATGGAGTCTGCTTAAGACTCTCTCTCCTCCCCCTGCCCTCTCTCTCTAAAATAAATAAATAAATCTTTAAAAAAAAGAAATTAAATTTCAAAGATCAATCCAGATAACAGTATATATACTGTGATCCTAACTTTGAAAAGCTTGAAAACATATCTGTATGTGTACACAAGTAGAGAAAATCATCTACACCAAAAGATTAAAAGAGATCATCCCTGGGTTATGAACAATGGGTACTTTGATAAGTAGGAGAACAATAGTCATTTTGTGATTTTAAAAACCAAGCTCCTCAAAATCTATTCTCAAAAATGGGTTCAGGAGGGGTCCCGTACCCCCTAACGCAGGGCAGGCCAAGCCACACCCCCCTGGAGACTCACAGGGTCCCAGCATCTCCCAGGAGGCCTATCATGGGAGTAGGGAGAAAAAAACCCTCTGAGGGTCCACACGGGTTCCTCCAGGGTGCCTGTGGCTCTGGCAGCTCTCAGGGCTCTCAGGGCTAGGTCTGGACTCTCTGGCTCCCCATCCCCACCCTTGGGCATCTCCCCAGAGCCTCTGCTGCCCCTGTCTTGTCCAGCTTCAAAGCATAACTTGTTTTCCTGCTGGATTAGACTTTGGGAAACTTTTCGAATGCCTGGCCATTTCTACTTCAACACTCTACCTGGCCACACTTCTGTCAATTAGGAGAAGAAAGGGAATTTAATCCCCACCGAGAACTCACTGCCCCGAGTGTGCAGACCCCAAAGAAACAGACATGGTGCATGTATGTGGTCAAGCCATGCTGTGGGGGTCAGAGGCCCTGGACCCTGGCCTATGGCTCTAGAAAACAAGGGAAGCCCTGGCCTTGACTGACCAGCAAGAGGCTCCTTCTCCCACAGGTCCTGGCTCAGCAGCCGAGTTTGCCTTCTTGCTCTCAGACAGCAGAGAAGCTCTCAGATAAGGAGAGGAAACCCCAGCAGCTGTCCCTCTGTCAGGTGGGTCTGTGGGCCCAGAGGTGGTGTGTCCCCATGGAGGAGTGGGGTTTTCCCAGTCCCAGCACCCGGACCGACAGGACGGACTGCTCACCTGTTCGTTGTCAGAGAAAAGAAACTTGAACTCGGGGTGGTAAGGCTAGGGCCTCCAGCTGACCCTCCAAAGATGAAGGCTTAAGGGCCCTGACACAGCTCTAGCTCTCCCAAATCCTGAGTCCGTAGTATTCAGCAGGAAAAGAGAACACTTTGGAAGAGAGTAAATGTGTGCTGCTTTGTTTTGAACGAAACAATATGCGGTATAACACACCTTTTCCCCAGCACCATTCTTCAGTGTGGAAACAGCCCGAGTGTCCATCAGTGGGTGGATGGATGAACAAAATGTGGAACATAATTCAGTGGAATATGACTCAGCTGTAAAAAGGAGGAAGTTCTGACGCGCAGTACGGTGTGGGTGGACACTGAGGCCGCGATGGAGAGGGAAGCAGCCGGCCACAAAAGGACGCACCCTGCACGGCTCCACTCCCGTGAGGCCCCAAGAGGAGTCACAGCCCTGGAGACAGCGGGTCGACGGTGTGCACCAGGGCAGAGGGAGGGGTGGGGACCTGGTGTTTAATGGAGACAGTTTCCATTTTACAAGACAAAGAATCTGGAGACGGACGGTGGTGGCTGCACAGCAAGGCCAGCGAACTGTGCACTTAAACGTGGTTAAAATGGTCAATTTTATGTTTTGTGTATTTTACCACAATGGAAATTTTAAAATATAGACATGGCCCCAGTTATGTGAGTGCATGCACACACACACACGGGAACATATGGCTTAAGCAATTCTGGAAGAAACAAACCCAAATGTTAATGGTTGCCGGCTCTCCTTGCTTTGCTGTGACTTCCAAGTTTTCTAAAAGGGGCAGGCAGCACTTTCACAGAGGAACCGAAGTTCTGAGATGCACATCTCCCCCCAGCTGGGCCTGCTTCGCTGCCCTTTCGGCCTGCTCCACACAATGGGGTCATTCAGCCACTCTGCCCGCGGCCCGCACACAATCTGCAGCGCCCTGCTTCCCTCTGCCATCAATCAGCCTGGTGCTGAGCACCGCCTCCTTCCTCCTGCCCCGCCGGCGCTGTGACAGGCCTCCCTGTCACGCCCACCCAGTGCCCTGGAGGGCAGTGACGGAATCAAGGCGGTGCTGGGGCCCAGCCTGAGACTTTCATCTCCTGAAGGGACAGCCGCTTGGCCAGCTGTGGCAATTTGCTGTTGCCTTGGCTCTCAGTAAGGCAAACAGAATCGGTGGCATCCACGGGCTTTATTACGCATATTCCCCAAACGCACAATTATCTTTCTACAAGGCACATTCTTGGTGTCTTGCCATGCTTCTGTGCCAGAACCCCAGACCATCCTCCTGCATTCCTGGACCGTGACACCACCCCACCGCAGCCTGCTGCCCTTGGCCTGATGTCTGCAGAGCTGCCCACCGCACCCAGCCAGGCTTTGGGCAGGATGGGCACGCAGGCGGGGACGGAAGCCGCAGGGGCAAGGGGGTTGCCCAGTCCACCACCGGTTGGAGACTCCAGAGCCCAGCCTTGACCCTTCCCGCCTATGGCAGAACCAGGCCCCGTGGTGGTCACTGTCCCGAGGACCCTGGGGTGACTGCCCTATTTCCTGTTCTGCAGAAGGCCCCACTAGGCCTGGGGTCTGAGGGCAGCCAGCAGGACTGAGGAGGGCCCCTCCTCTTGCCTCTGAGCTCTGTTGTGAGCGTCGGTTCAGGGGCTCTGTGCTCGAAGCCAGAAGGGTAAAAAGGTACTCCCCTTCAGTCTGCCACAGCCGGTGATCAGGGACCTCTGGGCCAAAAGACTGTCAGGACCAGCTGTGTGGCCCACCCCTCCAGACGTGGCTTCTTCTCTCATCAAACGAGGGTGACGAGGGTGCATGTCTCCTTGGCTGGTTGTGCTGCAGACAGAATGTGGGTCCCCAGCATGCACCCGGCATGACAGCAGTTCACGCAGAGATCCTCTTTGCACAAATGAAGCTCCGGTGGTCGAGGGGTCTGGTCCGTCCTGCTGGGGGAGAAGAGGACTGCCCTCCTCAACGCCCCGGCATGCGGGAGCATGCAGCCCCTGGCCCCCGTCAACGCCCCCGCTTGCGGGAGCATGCAGCCCCAGGCCCGCACCCCCAGGTTCCCATGCTGGCCTCATCCTCCGTCTAGAACACACCAGCTCCGTCACTAGATTTTCTGTCCAGGACTTCCCTAGGAAGCAAGAGAAGGGTCACCTGGATTTGGGGTGCCCCGAACACTTGCTTCACCAAGATGCAGTTTGTCTCACCAGGAGGGGTTATGGCTCATTTTTCTTCCTTTTATTTTTCAGTCTCTGACCTTTGCAATTTTTCCCTCACAGCAGGTTTTCATGTGTGGTTTGAGATGTGTGTTCTCAGCATCTCCCTAACCCTCTCCTAGCACCTCCTCCTCTGCTCTCATCAGCCTGGCCCAGGCACTGCCCTAACACTCAGGCCATGCCCCCACCCCCGCTTGGGCTGCCCACCATCCCACCTTCCATCTTACTGCCTGACACTGCTCACCCTCTGTCTGGGGGCTCTCCCCACACAGCTGAGCCCACGTGGGGCATTCCTCATTCTCTGGGGGGCTGCCTGGAGGGGCAACAGGTGACAGCAAAGGAAGGAAACCGGGGTGAGTGAGAAATTTCATCCCACACTCTCCAGGCCTCCCCTCCTTTCTGACTTGGACATCTTTCATCACCCATCATCGGGCCCTGAGTTTTCTGAGCCCTGCCCACAGGAGGAGCCCCTAGGAAAAGCCCCAGGAGGAGCTCCAAAGAGCAAAGTGACAGAAGGCAGAGGGGACTGGAAGCAGCAAGCATTCAAGGAGGGGAGGATGTGGCCACTGAGCCCCCTTTAGGCTCTCTGAGCTGTAGACCCTGGGCGAAGGACTTATCCTTCAGTGGTTTCTATTTCGGCCAACGTTCCTGTGGCTGTAACCCTGGGCCAGCAGTCAGTCATGTTCCTGCCCTGTCCAGTTTGCCAGGTCCCTCCACAAGGGCCTTGTGTCCTGTGCCTGGTCCGCAAAGTGCCTCGTGCTGGGCCTCAGACATCACTGCTCAGATGAGAGAGTAGGAGGTTATGTCTCCCTGCTGCACAGCATCTGGGTGTCTGGGGGTCAACCCGTCTCCTGTGCCCCCACCACGCATCAGGGGTTGTCATGTCTCCTGTGCCCCCCTACGCCTGGACCTTCAGAGTCTGCCCCACCTGGACCAATGCACACCCCCCTGTGATCTGCAGCACACATGGAGACCCCTCTGGAGGGTGGGGGGCCCTTGCCAGTGTCCAGCTGCCAAGAAAAACAAGAAGACAGCAGAGCTCACCTCCCTGGCTCTGTACTCAGCCTCCCCCGAACGGCCAGGCCTACACAAGACAGGAAGCAGTGCATCTGATAGCCGGACCTGCTCACCCACAACTCGCAGGCCACTGCCACCAGCAACTGCCAGTTCAACCCCTCATTTCAACTTCAACCTCTTCTGCATGGGTGGAGGGAGAAACACGTCTCCTGGCAGCTCGGGCCCTGGAAAAGTGCTTCCAACTGGGGACTGGAAGGAGTGGCTGGCCAAGGGCTCTCCTGACCCTTCCTCCCGCCCTCGGCCCAGGAGAGGCGCCAAGTCTCACCTCATGGTGCGGAGTTTTATAAGCTCATAACCCAAAGACGCTAATGGCTCACACATGTGCAGTCAGCATGTGTCCTGCCTCTTTCCTTTGACTCCATGTCAAATGCTAATATAGGTGGGTATTTGGCGGCCAGGAGCTGCAGAGGGATAGCTGTCCCCTCTGCACACCTAGTAGGGGGCCGGGGACAGAGGCCGGGGACAGACACATGGTTTTCATTAAGGATGGTTCCTTCGCGTGGCCACAGAGGGGTCCACTGCCCTGAGGACGGACTGGGGGAAGGCGTAGGGCCTTTCCCTGTTTTCTTTTGCAAAAGCTGCCTTCCCAGACCCCCAGAAACCAGCCCTCCTGGGAGACCCAGAGGGCAAACAGAAGAGACTGCCTGGGACCCAAGTGACCAATGCTGAGCCCCACTCCCGCCCACAGAAAGTGGGGAGACTGAGGCACAGATGGGCAGGGCTTCCCAGGCCATGAACAGCACCACAGGCAGAGCCTACCCTCCCCAGGCACCAGCTCCCTCAGGTGTGGTCACTGCTTGGCTGCACTTGGGGTCCTTCTGGAGAGGCCAGGATGCGTGAAGGAGCTCCTGGAGGGGCACAGCCCTGAGGAGACCCCTAGCTCCACTGGAGGCAGCCAGGCTGCGGATTTCCTCCCTCGACGTTCTGAGGGAGGACCAGCCACAGTTGTCCCCAGCAGGACTTGTGGAGCCTGGACCCTGCTCTGGACTTGGCATCTGTACATGGCCCCCAAGCCTACGAGAGACCCCTGGATAGGCTTCAGGTACAGTACGTGCCTGTGCCCCGCTGAAGCTGCGCGCATGGCTACGTTGAAAAGGGGACTGTACAGTTCTCAGGGTGGGGGATTTCACCACCACCCAGGGAGCCACATGCGTAGGACCTCGCAGGCCCTCCACCAGCCCGAATACTCCCCCAGAGAGCCTCCCGGGCTCCCTGATGCTCGCATGGCATATCAGTGACATAAGGCCCCGAGTCACACCCAGACCACCCCCAACAGGGATGGTCCTTTTATGTCGCGGCCCTGGTCCATCCTCAACACTGCCCTGCAGTGTCACGGGCAAAGACCACACCACACGGTGGTCACATTAGGCCACCTGCTCTGGGGGCTGCAGCTGGCATTGCCCAGGGGTGGCCCGTTACACCAGTGGGCCGCTGTCCACTTGCCTTGGAAGTCCTCTTCTCTCTCTCTGGATGCTCTAGCTGAATGAGCACCCACTACTGGAGCCCCTGGAGCTGGCCAGGCCTGGAGACTGGATCTGAACCACCGATCACGTGGGAAAACCTTCACAGAAACCCAGCCAGCCAAGGAGACACATGGATACAAACAATGTTGCAGAAGAAAAATGGCACCCCCACTGAAGTCTTTGTATTTGGAGTGGCCATGGTGTCTGCAGGGGAAGCCCTGGGAGGGAGGGAAGGACACCCACCCCACACCTCTCCCCTCCCCATGTGTGTTTTTTCTCCAATTCTTTGTTATCCACACGAAGGCATAAGTGCCTGATGAAAGTTTAAGCCATAGATGGTTCTCAGGGCCTCCTGAGCCCTGGGGCCAGCCATGCCAGGGGACCTCTCATACTGTGGGGTGCAAGGCCAGCCCAGAGAGCTGTAAGTGTGAGGTTGGCCGGCAGACTCCTCTGGAAACTGTCCTGAGGCCACTGTGGCTTCATCCACCCCTCACCTTTGTTGGCATGAACTAGCCCATCCTAACTGGAGTGTGATGGAAACGCCAGGGTCCAGACCACCTGCCCCCCACCTAGGCTGCACCACCACAGACCTACCCCTTTGACCTGGGCCTTCACACAATCACACTGCCAGGCACTGGAGGAGATGGGTACACTGAACCCGTGGGGCAACCAGCCAAGGAGGTGGGGGGAGGGGGAAGAGAGAGAGCAGCAGGCCCCCAAAGGAAGGCCGTGGGGTCCCAGGACGAAGCTTGGTGTGACCCCAGCCAGACTTCATCTCCTTCCAGCATCCCCTCTTCCCCAGCTCCTGGGCCTAGATCAGGCCACAGAGAGGATTTTTGTCAGGTGGCTTCACCTCTGACAGGTACCACAAGAGGGCAGTCCTCAGCCCACCCCCCCACCCCCACCCTCGCTGGAGACCCCTCCAAGGGGTAGGCACCGACCAGCAACCCCAGGACCCCCAGCCCAGCGGCAAGCCAAATGAGCAGGACTGAGAACTGCAGACCCCTGCTTTGGAGGGCCAGACAAGACCCTCAGAGAGCTGGGACCAGGGCCCCTTCTCAGCCACCACACACCCTGAGGGGTCAGAACCACAGCAGCCCCTGCATAAGACAAGAAGGAGGACCCCAGCCCAGGATCAGGGGAAGCGGAACCAGGGTGGGATTTCACTGAGCAGCAGTTGAGGCCAAAGGGGCACTGAGGAGGCCGTCCTGGAAGTGTGGGGTCCCCAACCTAAGCCCCTGCGGGTGGAGCCTCGCAGACAAGGAGCCCTTGAGGAGGTCACCGGTGGCTGCGCCTGTGTGGCCTCTGGAAGCCAGGAGTGGTCAGGACAGAGGGTGCTTCCTTCCACCTGCGTGTGGGTTCCTGAGGTGGTTGGAGATGATGCTGTTGGGGCCTGACCGGGCCCTGTCCCAACACCATCTCCCTCTTCCCGAGTTCTTCTCAGACGGTCCTCCAGGCCCCGCTCCTGCCCCAGATGCAACGGCCCTTGCCCGTCTTCCTGCCCTGACCCACCTCAGACTCCAGTCGCTGTCCCAGTGACGTCGGGGGCCTCACAGCCAGAGGAGCCACGCAGCCCATAGGTGGACACGCTGACTTGTGGCCAAATACCAGGTCTCTTGCCTATTTTTACACCATCTGTATTCTCATTTCCCTCTGTTTTCAATAGAGCTCCTTTTTGGACATTTTAGTCCACTCAGCAGTGCTAAAAGGAGAAAGCAAGGGGCCTTCACTCTTTCTGAGCTGGAGCTGGGCAGTGGGCCCTGTGCTCTGAGCCAGGGCTGGCAGGGGCTTGGGGGCCATGAGGACCCCTCTCTCTGGGGCCCTTGGTGCAGAGGAGCACAGAGGACTCAGCCAGGGGATCTGACACTCAGAGCCTGGAGGCCCCTGGGGGCTGGAGTGTGGGAGACGGCACCGGACATGCACAGAATCACAGACACATGGGCACAGACTCCTTGATGCCCACCACCTTTCTGGCACAGAGGCCCTATTTCTCTGCCTTCCCCTCCCTACCCCTCACACAGAGCCCTCAGGGGTGTTTTGTTTTTTGTTTTTTTAGCATTTTTTTCTTCTTGCCCCTGATCGAATTGATGACTAGGAAGTATGTGGCTTGGTAAGCAAAATGCTTCTGAAGACGGAATTCCAAAGCCCCCAGCAGCCGTGACCTCACCGCAGGGATATGCACCAAACCACGGCTGTTTTTGTAAATCGCCACCCGCCCGGGGGCAGTGCACAATGGCCAGTGTTGACACTGAATTCCGCACGTTCTCAACGGCCCCCACCCTCACGTGGATCCTGCATGGGGTGCTGTGGTCCCCGAACAGCCTGGTTTCCACCCCTTGAAGCCCCTCACAGCCCGGTGTTGTTACATGTCTGTCCCCCACCCCCAGGCTGGATCTGCTCCCCTCTCTCCCCCGTGACTGAGGAGCTGGCCTCAGCCCAGGTGGTTCTTCAGTAGGGAACAGGACCTGAGTGTCTACTTTGTGCCAGGGCCCACCTACTGCACTGGGAACAGAGGCCCTGCCCTCCTCCCAAGACTCAAAGCATCCACATCCCACATCTAGGGTCGACATTGTCCTGGTGGGAAGGTATCTGGGGGGCAGGGAGAAGGGGAGGGGTGTTCATGGCACCAGGGCTTTGGCAGCTATCCCTCCCCTGGAGGACTCCCAGAACCCCTCGGTTCTGCTTCCCTTGGCCTGTGCTCGGGGCTGACCCCATAGGTACACACTCCCTGTTCACTTCTCCTCACAGCACTTCACCACCTGCCATCTGGAGCGGAGTCTGCAAGCAGGCAGGGCCCCTGGGGCGCCACACACAGTGCCTCACCCAGCATGCATCCAAAGGAATGTCAGTTCAGAACTCCGGGGGTCTCAAAGTTCCCCTGGGATCGCTCCAGTTGCGACCACACAGGGCAGCTGGAGAAGGGGCAGCATGACTGATCTCACTGATTAACGTGGTTCCCAGTCACATGACACCTAGAACCACTGCCTACGCAGAGGGCTGCCCCACATTTTACCCTGACAGCCTAGCCGGGCCAGTTCCCACCACACAGGCCTAAACTGAACAGTTTAATCAATTAGTAAGATGGACGCCTCGGGTCAGCTGCAGCTCTAATGAGGGGGGTGTCAGCCCCCACCCGTGGGACACACCAGCCGTCTCCCTGGGCCCCTCACCAGGGCCAGACTTGGCCCCTGTCTTCCCCAGGAGGGTCTGGGAACCTGGCCCTCAGCCCCAGCTGGACACTCAGCCATGGGGTGCCAGGCCCTCCCTGCAGCCGGCTTTCCTTCCAGAACCCAAGTGGCAGAGCCAGCAAGGGCTGGTGGGCTTACGCAACCATCTCTGCTTATGGACCAGGACGAGGGCACAGTACTCCTGAGGACACTGGATGTGACCTCGTGGGAGTGAGGTCACAGGGACCCTGGGTCGGTGAGCCAGGACTCCCGCCCCTGGCCAACTTCCTCAGCCTCGCGTGAACATGCACACACCACAGATACACATACAGTCTGGGGTGGGGATGTTCATTCCCAAAGCATTGGCACGGGGGGCACAGCCTGCAGACTCAGGCCTGGGGCCTCCCTCTACTCTGTCCAGGCAGAGGGTCAGGGTCAGTTTGAGTGTAGGTGTGCATGTGTTCAAGCACGCGTGCATGTGTGAGAGAATTGTGCTATCGCACGTGTGTGCGCAAGCACGTGTGTGGGCACATGTACATTTGAGAGTACTATGTGAGAACATTTGTGTGAGTGTGAGCATGCATGCACGAGTGCAAGCAAGCACACGTAAGTGTGCGAGTGTGTGTGCAAGCACATGTCTGTGTGGGGCAGCACACGTGCGTGAACATGTGTGCGTGTGTGCATAAGTACACGTGTGTTGTGAGCACTGTGCAAGCGTGTGTGTGCAAGCATGTGAGTGCATGTGTGCATGTGTGCAAGCAAGCACATGTATGTGTGTGCCAGTACATGTGCGTGAGCGTGTGTGCGTAAGTACATGTGCGTGTGTGAGCACGTGTACAAGCATGTGTGTGAGCACATGTCTGTGGGGGCCAGCACACGTGCGTGTGTGAACATGTATATGCGAGCACGTGTGTGAGCATTGTGCATGTGTGCAAGCGAGCATATGAGTGTGTGTGCCAGTACATGCGCACATGTGAGCATGTTTGCGTGTGTGTAAGTACATGTGTGAGCACGTGTGCAAGCGTGTGTGTGCAAGGTTGTGAGAACGTGTGTGAGCATGTGTGCAAGCAAGCACATGTGTGTGAGCCAGTACATGTGCGTGTGTGAGCATGTGTGCATGTATGTGTGAGCGTGTGAGCATGTGTGCAAGCAAGCACATGTATGTATGTGTGTGTGAGCACATGTCTGTGAGGGCCAGCACACGTGCGTGTATGAACATGTATATGCGAGCACATGTGTGTGATCATTGTGCATGTGTGCAAGTGAGCATATGTATGTGTGTGGGGGGGGGCCAGCACATGTGCATTTGTGTGTGCATGGGTACAAGCATGTGTGTGCAAGCACGTGAGTACGTGTGTGAGCATGTGTGCAAGCAAGCACATGTATGTGTGTGTGGACCAGCACATGTGCACGCGTGGGCACATGTGTGCGAGCACGTCTGTGGGGGCCAGCACATGTGTGTGTGTGCATGTGTGTGAGCACGTGTACATTTGAGAGTGTGCATGTGTGCATGTGTGTAGCACATGTGTGTGTGTCTCTCCAGGTTCCACTGTCTCTGCCTCCATTTTGCCCCCTTCCCAGTGTCCGAAGCGTGAGTGACCTGCTCCCTCTCTGCCACGGCCTTACCTGAGTGGCTTTGGGCATGACCACACCAGCTTCGTGTGTCCTGACAATTGCCAGCCTGTCTGGAGATAAAGATCCTTCTTCTCAGCATGACGAGACCCACCTCCTGAGGACAGCCAGGAGCCTGGATAGTTCAAAGCCTGGCTTTGGTGAATGGGAAAGACCAGCCGGAAATAAAGCAAACCTTAGCCTGGCCTGATGTCCTCTGACTTTCCTTCTAAAAAGAGGGCTGCAGGTCACTGGCTTCAGAAACTGATCCCGCCAATAATCTGGTATATCCTCTCGGTACCACATGTTATGGGGTGAAAGCCTGCCACGGGGGCCCACAAGCGTGGGCCCAGGCAGCGTTCTCACTCTGTGAGCCCCGACGTGCCCTGACCCAGTGGGCAGACCCACAGCCCCCATGCCCTGGGGTGTGCGAAGTACGTGACTCAGGAGAAAGCCACTGAACAGGGCGGGCAGGCTTTGCCCTCTACAGAGGCTCCAGGGAGGGCACAGCGATCACACGTGCAGAACATAGACCACACTCCCCAGCATGCACCCATCTCCATACATGGCCCTTTACCCAGGAAGGGGCTGTCTGCTCAGGTGGCCAGCGGCCCCGACTGGGGGTCTGAGAAACGAAGACCGTGGCACTGACACTTCCACCTCGTCCTCAAAAGCACGGAGGGCCATGGGGGCCAGGGGTGCAGGCTGTCCTCATCCTGCCCACGCCCTGGGGACAGACCTGCAGTAGAACCCTCGCCCAGCCTCCTGGGTCCTGAGCACAGCAGACGGAGGGACGGGAGGAGGGCCCTCCTCTCCTTCCTTAATGGGTGATGGGGATGAAGGCCTGAGAGGCTACCAGAGGGGCGCTGTTGGAAAAGTCTCGTCAGCACTTGGTGCATGTTGGGGCGGGGGGTGCAGTGTTTGGGAAAAGTCCTAGGCAGAGCTCCCCCGCAGCCCTTTTGAGTAGAGCTCTCTGCGGGAGGGGAAGGGAGTGTTGACTCTGAGCCCCAGCGTCCTCACTCTGGGGGGAGCACCACAGAAGCAAAACCAGCCGAGATCACAGCCAGGACCACCCTTTATGGGCCAGCGAGGCATGTCAGGGCTGTGCCCCCACCGGCCCCAGTGTGGGGGCTCTGGCCAGGCCTTCTCCCTCCACTGGACACCTTCTGAACACGTCTGTGTTAGGTGCCAATGGGCAGAGCCCTGGCAGCCTGGGCATGGCCGAAATGCAAGGCAGGTGGGGCACCTCAGGACAGGCAAGGTCCTGTCATCCAGCCACAGACGAAGGGGATCTGGGGAGGGGGGTCGGCACATCTGGGGTATGTCCTGCAGACCAGGGAGAGTAACAGGAAGGCCCAGGAGCCTTTCAGCACAGGTAGGAACCATGAGGTGCCGCCAGGAAGAGAGTCTTGGGCACTGGAGGAGGCCACAGGCGGGCTGGGGCGGGGGGCGGGGGGCACTGAGGCTGGTGACCAGGGAGTGCCAGAGGACGCCGCCCTCACGTCCGGATGGAGAAGGTGACTTGAGACAGGTGAGCGCAGGTGTGGACTGGCACAGCTCCCCCAGAGATCAGTCAGAGAAACCACACCTGCCCCGTACCCTCCACCCACCCGGAGTCATATTTCTGACTTTGAGATTTTGATAAAAGTTAGGAGCCTGTTTTCTAAAAATGCAAGTAGACATGTAACACAGCATCTTACACACGACTCTAGGGGAGCCACGAGCCCCTGGTGCACCTGGGACCGCGGGTAGAAAGGTCTATGGTCTATTTTCCCCCATAGCCACTGTAACAAACCACAGACTTATCATGGCTTAAAACAACCCAAGTTTATTATCACGCAGCTCTGCAGGCTTCAGTCCCACAAGACTCACACCGGCCTGAGGTCCAGGCGTGGGCCGGGCAGCTTCCCTCTGGAGGCTCCGGGGGGAATCAGATTCCTCACAGCCGGCAGCTTCGGGCCGAGTCCTTCTCAGGCTGCGTTTCCTGGCTCTCTCTCCTGCGTCCCTCTCCCACTTTTATTTTTTATATTTTTAAAGATTTTATTTATTTGACAGAGAGACACAGCGAGAGAGGGAACACAAGCAGGGGGAGTGGGAGAGGGAGAAGCAGGCTTCCCGCTGAGCAGGGAGCCCGATGCGGGGCTCGATCCCAGGACCCTGGGACCATGACCCGAGCCGAAGGCAGACGCCCAACGACTGAGCCACCCAGGCGCCCCCCTCTCCCACTTTTAAAGACCGCTGATGACATTAGAGCCATCAGAAGACCCAGATTGTCCAGACAGTCTCCCCATCTCATCAGCAATTTTAACTCTATGACTTTAATTCCACTTTGCCATGTGAGGGAGCCTAGCTGTGGGTCGCAGGGATTAGGGTGAGGGCATCTCTGGAGGCCATTGTTGTGTTGACCACCACAGGTAAAGGATTTCATCAGATGACAGAAGATAGGAGAACATACATGGAAATGGGCCCGTCCAACAAGGAATCACAGAAATATCAATCGCCAACCCAAGACCCTGCTCCTCAGTCTCAGGGGCCAAACGGCAGGAAGGAGAAAGCAAGAGGGATTTGCTGAAAACTTTGTAAAAGTCACCTGGTGCTCCGTCCCTTCCCCTGGCCCCCTACCCTGGGGCCGCTGCACACATCTTTGCCCCTCTCAGACTCCTGCCTTCCCAAGGCCCTGCCCCAAGGACCAGAGTTGAAACTGCAGTTCAGCTGCCCCACCCACCCAGCTCTCCACCCCCTTGGCACTGGCAGCCACCTCACACTAGCATGACTCACAGCCACCCACTCCTCTGGAGGGCAGGGTCCCAGAGCTGCAGCTGGAAGGGCAGCCCTGCAGTGCAGCTGACTCAAGGCTCCATCCTCACCCAGAGCTGACAGGGTGTGTCAGGCCAGCCAGCCTGGTCTGGGCTGTCTGCTGGGGGCCCACGCCTGGAGGTCCAGCTCACCACCAGAGAGGCCAGGGCAGGGACACCCGCACATGGCGGTCTTGAGGTTCCCCTGAGTGGGCCCCCTGGGCAGACCCCGATGGATTACGCGACCCCACAACTACAGTCTGTCCCACCTCAGGTTCTCCAGACAGGTAGCCCGATGCCCGAAACTAAGCCCAGGGCTTGACCAGAGGCCCCCCGCTGGAGGCCACAGCATCAGCCTGACTCCCCAAGCAGCCAAGATGGGGTGGGTGGCTCTTGAGCATTGGAGTGCCAGGGCCTGAGTCCTTGGGGAGCCCAAGCCAGCAGGACAGGTCTGAGGCTGTCCCTGTGTGTCCCATCTGGGATGGCAGAGGAGTGAAGGAGAAAACACTCAGGCACACAGGGTAGTCTGTAAACACAAGAGCGTGCTGCCCACAGACATCGTGGCCCGCAGAGCAGCTCCAAAAGCATCTGTTTTTCTTGATCTTGGGGCCACTGGACAAGCCCAGACCTGGGCTCCTGCCACCAGCATGTTCGAGAAAAGTGCTAAGAAAGGGTGTCCAACGCCACTGGGGCCAAGAGAGTAAGGGTTTTCCTTGGGGCCTGTTAGGAGGAAGAGGCACGTATGGGGCCATGCCGCGGTCCTAGCTGACCTGTGGCAGGGGGTCTGGGACATGTGGCTCTCTGGGGAAACACACAGGAGGAGGTGAAGGCTCCCCACAAGTCTAACAGTGAAAGGAAGAAAAGAGAGGAGCAGACAGAGCCTTTGTTGTGCTGGGAGGCCCTGGCTTCTCAGAGCAAGACCACACAACGGCAGGGGAGATACTGGGGGCTGAAGCTTGGCGGGGGGAAGGCAGGCCTGGGTCACACCTCCCCTTCAACCTCTGGACAGAGCCCAAGAAGGGTGTCCACGGCTCCGTCCCACACAGTGACCAGGACTGACCACAGCCAAGACAGAGACACTAGGCAGCAGAACCACCCTCTGGAGACCCTCCAAGTGCCTTGCCCGGCCCCTCAGGGCTCCATGGTGTGGGGACTTCCCCGAGGATGGGCGTGGATGAGCAGGAATTCTGTTGTCACAGAGCAGGCTGGGGCACATAGTGGCCTCAGATGTCCACAGGAGGCTCTGGGCAGCTCTCAGAGACGGCGACCCTTCCAGCCCCTCCCACCACCGAGCAGCCTTGGACTGCCAGGGGCTGCTCCGTTTGGTATCCAGCTCACATGCCACGGAAAGCGAGGGTTGTGTGTGCTGGCATCAGGCACCCATCTACAGGAATGGACCCTCAGCACCAAACCCCACCCTCTCCCCCCACACCAGTGCCACCCTCGGAACAAAGGCAGATCCCAGGGGAGGACACTTCCCCATCCGCTCGCCCTGTTCTCCCTCCAGACTCCCACCAAGAAGACTTCTCCCCCAGGCCAGCTCTCACCAGCTGCCACGGCACTTTGTAAAAAGCTCCAGCCTCACATGGAGTGGAAGCTACCGTCCACCCCTGACATCAGCACGTGGGGTCACGTCCCCAGCTCCTCCCAGGGTCCCTGTACTGACAGAAGGAAGAATGCCAGCACTGAAACCGAAACCCAAACCTGACATTCTGGTTCTGCAGCATCTGCATGCCCTGCAGCCTCCTCCAGTGTCAGAGTCAACACCCAGAAAACCCCAAAGCCTGAACCCAGCAGCAGGGTAGCTGTGGCCCTGGCACATCTGCTCCTGGCATAAACATCGCAATTACTAGCCACGGTAGGACCTGTTCCCATCACCAACCCTGCTGCTTCAGGTAATCACCCTGTTTCTTGCTGTGCAGGTGTGGAGCACCTGCTTCTTGTTCTGACCTGCAGGAGCCCACAGACCTGAGCCAGCACGTGCCCGAGCTCGGGCATGCCTGAGCCAGGCCACATCTACCTGAAGCATGGTACACCTGATGCAGGGCACACCTATCTAACACAGGTCACTCATGAGCCAGGCCACACCTACCTGAAGCACAGTACACCTGATGCAGGGCACTCATGAGCCAGGCCACATCAACCTGATGCAGAGCACACCTGAGCCAGGCCACACCTATCTGAGCCAGAGCACACCTGAGCTAGCACACGGCACCTACCTGTGGCCACACAGTATGCCTAAGTCTTGGGTGCAGCTGGTACGGTGCTCACTGACCAGTGTCCTCTCCCAGAGCCCCCTTCAGTCTCAGCAGCTGCTTGGGAGAAATCACCTGATTCAGATGTGCAGGCTTTGGTCTGATTACTTGACACCTCAGTGACCCCTAGAGTGGGGTGAATAGTGTCTTCCCAAATTTCCATCTACTTAGAACCTGTGACTGTGAACTTATTTGGAAATAGGGTCTTTGCAGGTGGAAATCAATTACAATGAGGTTGTAGTGGCCCTAATCCTGTACCTGGTGTCCATACACGAGGAGGGATTCGAGTACAAACACACAGAGGGAGAAGGAGGCAGAGCCTGGAATAATGCTTCTACAGGCCAAGGAGAGTCAGCAGACAACCAGAAGCTGGAGGAGATGGAAAACCTCCTCCCCTAGAGCCTTCAGAGGGAGCCTGGGCCTGCCCACACCTTGATTTTGTACTCTGGCCTCCAGAATGACGAGAACGTATGTTGTTTAAGCCCCCGGTCTGTGGTCGTTCGTTACAGCAGCTGCGGGGTACTTGCTCACCCGTGAGGGTGTGGAGGTCACCAGCCCAGCGCAGACCAGCCCCCCACCGTCCAGACTTGCCGTGGGCTGGGGCATCTTGGAGAAGCTGGAGTCAAAGGGCAGGATCTGGGTAACAGGAGGGGGGGCGGAGGTGGAAGGGGGAGGTGCAGTCTGGCTAAGGCCAAGCATGCTTCTGAAGCATGACAGTAACAGCCACACTTATAGTTGGGCCCGGAGTGAAAGGCCCAGAGCAACAGGGCCGTGGGGCTCCCTCAGGTGTGCTCACCCCCAGAGAACCCTGACACCAGGGAAGTGCCGTGCATACCCGCCCGGGGCTGCAGACAGACGCACCACGGCTCCATCAGACCATGGCCTTTATTCTCTGGAATAGAAACAGCCTGCAGCCCAAAAATGACCACGGCCAGCAAAGCACATTCTTTGAAAAGCAAAAACAAAACAAAAAATAAGTATTTGGCTCCATAAGTTCCCATCCTAAGAAACAACTCTGAATGGTACCCAAGCTTCGTACAAAGCCTGGTGCTGGGCGTCCTCTGGGGGCTACGGCCCCGAGATGTCACCCAACACACCAGCCGAGCGCAAGGACGTTAGGTGCTTTTGAAAAACAGTATGAAATGGCACACAAGGCATTTTAAGACACTGGAGTTTGCTTCCTATGGACTTTTCTTTAAAAAAAAAAATATAATAACTTAGTTTGCATTTTACAACATTTCCCATCAGTCAGGGAGTCCTTGGCCAGGACCTCGCGGCGTGTGCCTCCATGGCTTGAGCACCAGGGAGCCCCCGATCCGAGCACCCACTGTGGCA
This sequence comes from Callorhinus ursinus, assembly GCF_003265705.2. Classification (NCBI taxonomy): domain Eukaryota; kingdom Metazoa; phylum Chordata; class Mammalia; order Carnivora; family Otariidae; genus Callorhinus; species Callorhinus ursinus. Next base: position 136,570 of record NW_027397130.1, read on the forward strand.
GCGGTGGACTCGCCCACAGTCACTCCGTACCCATCTCGCAGGGGTTCAGGCCCCTCTCCTTGGCATCCCTGTACATCCTTTGGAAGTCCTTGAAGCGCGGGGCACAGCCGAGGCGGGCCTCCCCAAAGTGCATGTGGCCGGTGAAGAGAAACTCACCACGCCCAGGCCTCACACCACACTCCAGCAGCGTGGCAACTCGCCCCCGCCAGCCACCGCCCTCTGGGGCGGGCCGGAAGACCCTGCTCTTCTGCCGGTAGAGCCGGCTCACGTGCAGGTGGATGGTGGACTCCTGTTGCTCTGGTGCGTGGGTGACGTTCTGGATGGAGCCTCGGACGACTATGGGGGCAAAGGAGATGGGGGTCAGTGGGGTCACCGGGGCACCTGTGCCAGGGCTGACCCTGAATTCTGCATTCCAGAAATCCCATTAAAAAGAACAATTCACGCGCAGGAGGCCCTCTAGGGGTTGTCTCTGACTGTATCAGGGATAAAGATATTTTTCTACAGCCACATAAGCGGGGAAAAACAGAAGACAGAAACCACATCGCGCATCAGGTTTTCAAGTTAGAACAAGACAAGTAACCACGGTTAATCCACAAGATCTGCGGCAGCTCTGTATCAAGACAGGACAGACACGGTGGAGCTCCGAGGGGAGGAGGTGATGGGAAGGAGCTGGCAGAGCAGGCCCACACCCAGGACCCTGCCCAGCCCCCAAGCCTCGTTCTGCAGGAGCTGGGGGCGCTCAGGGCCGGCTCCAGTTGGGCTGGCTTCTTGTCCAGCACCAGCATCCAGCATCCAGGAGACTGCTTCCATCCCCCGCCTGAGAGTATTTGTGCCAATTTCACAAGCAGGCAGCTGAGTCCCTGACCTCAGCCCCAGGCCCCCCGGACGCCCTGGACCCCCAGGGCCAGGAACTCCTGCTATCGTATCCACAGGGGACCCAGGAAACAGGGCTCTGAGGGGAGGCTGGCTTCCCTGTTTGGAGGCAAATGCTCAGTGACCACCGTAAGTAGGATTCCTGACCCTCTCCCCGCCTTACGGGCAGGTCCCTCCCCTGGGGTAGACAGACGTCACTCTCCTGCACAGAAGGAAAAGCGTTTTCCTGTTACTAGATCGGTGGCAGTGTCCTCAGCAGTCCCCTCCCCAAGCTTAGCGCCAGCACGGGAAGGTCCTCCCAGGTCCACGTGGGGCTCCCAGCACGTGGCAGGAGCATGAGGGCACTTACCAAAGTCGCTGGTGCAGACCGCCAACAGCACTTCTGCATCACTGCAAGGGCAGCATGGGGCTGTGGGGATAGAACAGGGTCAGGAGTAGGGTCTGCAGGACAAAGGCCCCCGAGGGTCAGGAGTAGGGTCTGCAGGACAAAGGCCCCCGAGGGTCAGGAGTAGGGTCTGCAGGACAAAGGCCCCGTCCATGTTCGCCAGGCCCTGTAAGAGCTCGGACCTCAGGGAGCAGAGAGCCCAACCTCGGCCACATGGGTGAGGGGCTGGCCAGTCCAGGGGATACCCCAAACTCCAGATGTGGCTGTGAAGGGCGTGTATCCTGAGGGAGAGAGCTGGCCTTGGTGCTTGTCCCCACTTAGCTTGTCAGTGCAGCAAGCACTGGGCAAGCGTGTAAACAGCTCTCCCGTGCCCGTCACCCATGGGAAACCAACCTGAGCTGGTCTGAAGTGCATCCCCTACACCAGCCCAGCTGAGAGTCGTCTTCATTCCAGCCTCCACACCTGCTCCCCAAAATGTTGTGACCGCCCACTCACACATCTCCCGCTCCCCAGGCCCCCGCTGTGCTGCCCCCGTGTGCTGTCCAGGGTCAGGGCACTGCCTAGAAGGACCACCAAGGCTGGTGAAGGTGCCTATGAGCATGGAGGGACGCAGCTGCCTGCAGAAGCTGTGGGACCCTTAATACCAAGGAGCCACGGGCCTCAGCACAGCCCCTCCCCCAGACCCCGCCTGGCCCTCAGACCATGTCACTGCCTGCAAACTCCATCCATGGCAAGCCTAGTTCACAGGAGCCCCAACCCCCCACAGCCCGGGTGCGGCTGGCTTCCTCCAGCCAAGCCAGGCCTCACCCCATGAACTTCTGCCCCAGCCCAGCCCTCACCCCGCACTTCACCCTCACTTCCTCAGATGGGGTGAAGTTCCAGAAAGACTGTGGGGGGGCAGAGCCTCTGGCCCTGGCAACTCTCCCCCTAGACCACAGCACCACTCCCGACCCAGCACTGGATTTGGGAGAACGCAACATTTGGCCCTCACTGCACCTTTCAAGGCCTCTGACTCTCGGATGTGGAGTCCCTAGGGTTTGGCACAAATTCTCCCAGCTCAGGGAAAGGTTAGGTATGAGGTCTTGCTGGAACAAGACCTTTCACTTTCTCAAGGCCCCAGAACATCCATGGCTTTGGCACTTGCTGGGCCTGGACAAAGCTAACCCTGTCCACACACTGACCAGTCACCCTCACAAAACCTGACCTGGGCGAGCAGTCGGGGCAGGGCCAGGCACCAAGGAGTAGGAGCTCAGAGAGGTCTTCCGGGGCCCAGGGCACGAAGCCAACAGGGTCTGTGCCACCCGGGGCAGCACAGGGTCTCTGTGGACCCGGGGGGTGGACATGGGTTTCCGAGCACTGCTTCCGTCATCCTGCTCTGGGCAGGGGTGGATGTTTGCGCCCCAGGCCAGCTCAGGAGGTCCTGACTCACTGGCCCTCCCACCACCTACTGCTTCTGTCAGATTATCGGGAACCAGAAGCTGCAAGACAAGCACAGGCTGTTGGATGCGTCCCATCCGGCCCATCCAGGAGGACTGGGCACCCACCCAGCTCCAAAAGACTGCTGCCCACCTGTGGCACTTAGGTTCCATGTGTAGTCCCCCAGCCCCGAGGCCTTTCTTCAAAAAGAGGGTGGCCCACTGGGGGTTCTCTCCCCTGCTCACCCATCGGGGACCTGCTGCCCCCACTGGGCCTGACAGACCACACAGGTTGGGAGTGACGAGGCAGGGGCATGCAGCACTGCAGAGGGCAGGGGTCTCCAGTTCCACTTCGAGGCAGCATTTTACTTTAGCCCCTATGGCAAGGAGCATGTGGCAGAGGTGAGACCTCCCATGCTAGCCGGCACTCCCTAGCGCCCAAGGGGTCAGAGGCCCCACCCTGGGCACCCCTGCCAGTGGGAGAAAGTGGGTCAGCAGTCAGTCCCATGGTGGCCACAGTCCGCCTGCAGGTACCCCTCCTGGAGCACTTCCCCAGGAGGGAAGAGCCACAGCAGGGTCCCTGGGGGCCAGGCCACGCAGTGCTCCAAGTGAGGGTGGGCAGGAGGCACGGGTCCACACAAGCTTCCACCCCAAAAGCTCTCCAGAAGCACATCTCAGCTTCTGAGCTGGCTGAGACAGGCCACAAAGGTGGCAGAGGAGCAGTGAGAGGCCCAGGCCACACCCTGTGTTCAGATCCCCGGCCTGGCGGTGCCCAGTTCGCCAAGTCCGAGAGCTTCGCCCTGTCCATGGACATAGGTGCTGGGACCTCGGCTGATGGCTAAGGAGAAAGGTGGCAAGGAGCCCGTCCTCTGCACCCACGCTGCTCACACCCCACGGCACCGCATGCGTGGGGGTGCCGCAGAACCTCCGGCCAGAAGCCTCAGTGAGCCAATCACCACCACAGCTGAGCTAATAAAGTGCCACCCTGGAGACTCCCCTCATAGTTCTGAGTTTTACAAAGCACAGGTCACCTTCTTGGAAAATCCAGTCTGTGGACGCCAAGAGAAGCAATCTGGAAACAATTACTAATCGGAGTTGGGCTCATAAAGGCTCTGGAATGCGCTGGTTTCGGACACATCGAATCTCGTTTCCTTGCAGGGGAAGATGAGGAGGGGACAGCCAATAGCCAGTTGGGATTATGGTTCTTGGAGAGGGGGTGGCTGAGGTATGGACACCTTACAGGAAGAGTACCCCAGAATGCGCATACGACGAACCGAAGAAGGAAAACCCAGGCTCAGGGAGACCAGAGGGGGCTGCTGCAGGTGAGGAGTCAGGTGCAGGCGGGGAGGAAGGTGGGGGAGGGCGGCACCCTTCGTGTCAGGCCCTCGGCAGGGAGAGGTCCACAGACGGCCGCATACTGTTCTGCGGGACTGCCTGGGTAAGGGCGACCAGGTGGACACATGCAATTTCCAAAGGGAAAGCCGTGCATGAGGACACCCACCAGGGCCTTCATGGCAGCCGGTGACACGTGAAAGGGGTCACAGCCGGAAGGGGGTGGTTCTGGAGCCTCCTCGGCCTGTCACCACAGCCAGCGGCAGGCTGGTGTCACCCCAAGGTGGCCCCATGGGGCCCTGGCCCAGGTTGGCTGGCTGCCCCCAAGTCCCATCTTTTGTGCACTGGCCGCTCTCACCAGCCTCCCCTCCCTCCCTCTTCCTGGTGAGGACGCAGGTGGAGGCCACGCCCTTCTAGCCCAAAAGGCCAGAGATGGGCAAGATGAGAAATAATTATCCTGTAATTACCGTGGCCAGAGAAGCCAGGCAGGAAACAAAGTGATCCACAGAAAAAAATTCAGTTCTCTCTCCTTTTCTGTCTCCAGGACATAATGAGGTTTCTTTCACTTTTTCTGAACTTTGCTACTCATTCCCCACAGCCCATTCCAGCCCATCAGAGCCACCCCCAAATGCTGAGCCGGAAAGGCTCCCCAGTGGAGAGCTCTGTACCCACCCGGCCCACCCCGTGGGCATCATTCACCCCCTAGCACATCAGACAGAGCAGGTTTTAACAGGGGAGGAGCAATGAAGCCCGTCGGAAACTGTGGGAGCCAGACTGCCCTCACCATCACAAGGCTCCCCACCAGCGATGAGAGTAACTTTTATGCGTTCACAGCCAGCACCCGCCCCTCTAGCTATGGGTCTAGAATGCCACTGTCTTCCCAACTCATCTGCTCCAAGAAGCCTGCTCTGGGTAGGCATCGCACGGAGCTCAAACCCCAGACAGTGGATGCAGCCAAGCCGGTGAGCCTCTGCTATTCAGCTCCCCAAGAAGTAAAAGAACAGACTGGAATCAGAAGCCCACCAGGGCTGCCCCAGGCAAACCAAGGAGAAGGTCTGACTTTGCCCCCCAGAACCAGACAGAGCAACCCCCAGCCATCCTTCACTGGCCAGTGCCACACACGCCCAACCCCACTGGACAATGGGGGCTCCTGGTGGTGTCCGTTTTCCCAAGTATGCTGGGACGCCGGGGAGGATGGCCCCCAGACTGCCCGGCTGGGTCCGACTGTGAGACCTCAGCACATGTTCCAGGCGTGGCCCCAGAGCTTCATCCATTAGTTGCCCGGATCTGGCCACTTGCCCACCTTTTGTGTCCTGCCAGATTTTTTCAGCACCAGTGGAGAACCACATTACTCAGGTACCCTGGTGAGGCCCACAGAGAAGGAGAAGGGCATGAGGCAGGGTGGGGGGAAGCCACCTGCTTGTGAGCTGGCTAGACCCTGAGTCCCCCAGCCCGCAGGCCGGGGTCACCCCCCAGCACCCATCCCGTTCTGTGCCTGGAGGAGTGGTCGCCTCTATATCAGAGCTTCTCGGTTCATACCAGGAAGCTGATCATTCAGCTCAAGTGCACACTAGGTGACCACACTCAGCACAAACACTCCCAAGCGGAAACGTCCAGGGCCGCGAGGCTCCCACACACATCACTCATCCGGGCGGGAGCCTCTCTTGATTCTCAAGTCAGCACAAACTAGAACCTGTGACTCATCAGGGAGGGAGAAGACCTGTCTAGCTCCCCAGCAGGCAGGATCACTGGCTGCCTGGCCCAAGGGCATGTGCGCACCTGCACACCACAGGTGCCAGGGCTCCCGCCTCACTGAAGTCTCCTGCAGCTTGGGTCAGGGTCAGAGCAGGAGGGAGCCGGGAGCCACGCGCTACCGCCAGAGAGCCTGCCTGGCCTGGTGGACGTCACTGCTGCCAGATTGGCTGGTGCTGACATTCCACATTACGTACCCATTCCTCTGGCATTAAGGGCTTAGGGGCCCATCCCCTGATGAAAAGCAAGCACCCTAGGGAAGAGGGACGCAATAGCTGCCCCTCATCTCCCTCAGGGCGTTAACAAGTCCCTAACATCTCCTCCCCTCAGCCAGCTATCACTAGTCAGAAACACCGAATTCAGGAATTGGGTTTTTTCCCATTTTGTTTTTATTGTGAATTTATTTCTCGGTCCCCCGGAGTGAGGCTGGGGTCCCCTCCCCCAATTCTCCCACCCACCCTATAGCTGGTGATCAAGATAAAGCCTGGTGTGGTTAAAATTTCAGTCAGGTCCTGAGATTCACAGCAGCTTTCACCATCCCCTTCCTGAGCAGGAGCCCTAGCCGAGCCTCTGGCACTGGGGAGGGGGAAGCAGCAGGGACCTACCTGTGCAGTCAGGCACTTGGAGGGGCAGTGGGGTCCTAGCTGGACAGTCAGGCACTTGGAGGGGGAGGGGGGACGTACCTGGGCAGTCAGGCACCTGGAGGGGGAGGGGGGTCCTACCTGGGCAGTCAGGCACCTGGAGGGGCAGCGGGGTC
>NW_027397130.1:143093-150973 GCF_003265705.2 Callorhinus ursinus
CCTGGGCAGTCAGGCACTTGGAGGGGCAGCGGGGTCCTACCTGGGCAGTCAGGCACTTGGAACGGGAGGGGTTCCTACATGAGCAGTCAGGCACCTGGAGGGGGAGGGGAGTCCTACCTGGGCAGTGAGGCACTTGGAGGGGGAGGGGTGTCCTACCTGGGCAGTCAGACACCTGGGGGGGGTCCTACATGGGCAGTCAGGCACCTGGAGGGGGAGGGGAGTCCTACATGGGCAGTCAGGCACTTGGAGGGGGAGGGGGTCCTACCTGGGCAGTCAGGCACTTGGAGGGGGAGGGGGTTCTACCTGGAGGAAAGTCTTCATTTCAAAACCTAGCAGATCTTTTTTTCCCCAATCAAATCTTTTATTTACTAAAATGTGGAGATTATACTATTCTTGGGGATGGCCTACCCCTCAAACCAGGCGTTTCTGCCTTAGCTGACACTTGTTGGAACTGCCCTGTGCACTGTGGGGTATTAGCAGCATCCCTGCCTGGCCGGCACCACCCAATGCCATGGCACCCCCACCTGACCATCATCTGGACTAGCTGCTCTCCTGGGGAATGGCCTTATTGGAACCTGCTCACACCTCCCCCCTGCTGGAAGGCATCTTGCTACCAACCAGCTTTGGAATTGATTCGAATGGTGTCCCTACACACTTGGATCCCGGGAGATCATCTATGCCTTGGAGCAAGGGCGAGATGCTTGGCCTGGGTGCCTCTAAAAGACAGGGACCTGTCAAGCTCTATTTCTGGACAGAAGGGAGTTTAAAGGGATTCTGTATCCCTTCTGAACACATTTGCTTTTTCATAGGAAAGTTCCAGTGTCCCTTAACAGTAAAAGATAAGGACTTCTGCCCCTGGGCAGTCAGGCAGTTGGGGGATGGGGGGTTGGGCAGGGCAGAAGGGGCGAGACCCAGGCCACATTAGAACTCTGGAGGTGACTCATTTCTCCTTGGTCTCTGCCTCTGGAACTTTTCGGAGACCGACACTACCTTCCACACAGGGCCCTGCAAAGCTGTCTGCTTGCCTCAAAAGAAAAAATGAAGGGCAATCTAAAGCCAACTCACAATCTCCCCGTGCACACACACACCCCCTTGGCTGCTGGGAGCCTCCCTCCAGAACTCTGCCCTAGGAGGGCCCTGCCATGGAGGGGGCTCCTCGAGGGCCAGCTTCACGGGACCCCCAGGTGAGTTCCTGCCCTGCTGGTTCCTCTACCCACAGCCTCTCCTGGCTGGTGTCTCCACTCCACATGGGGTTCTCCTTAGAACACCCACCCACAAAATGCCTCTAGAACCGGGGACCAGCCCCACTACTCAGGTCACCAAGACTCTGCACTACTCTGGAGTGTGAATCAGTCTTGGCTCCCACCCAAAACTCACCATGTCAGAGGCTTGATGTCAAAAACACTCCGCTAATCCATACGTCAGGAGAAATGCCAGGGGCACACATCGCCAGTTACGGCCCCAACGGCAGCACACAGAACGCAAGCTCGTCAGGGAGCTAGGACCGTGGTCCATCCGACCTGTGACCATTCTCAGGGCACACTTGTTCCCTTTGCTCAGACACAGTTCCTGAGAACTAATGGGACACCACACGTCCAATACCCGCCACACCCAGGGGGCCGTCTGCTGGTACCACCATGCCTGTGGGTGCCCATGAGGCTACCCAGGAGCCCCCACCCCTGCTGCCCTTCCCACCACCAGGGCACGCCACCCACCTGACAGAGCATGGAGGTCCGACCCTGCGTGCCGGCTGGTCAGCTCGTACTGGAAGCCCGTGGTCCTCCTGCTGATGTCCTGCTGGGGCGCAGCCTCCACGAAAAGGCCACCGTGCTCGAAGCCAAAGCAGCGCACCTGGCCAGGCCCACGGTCCCCGTCCCGTACCAGCAGCTTCAGTTCTCCAGTTCTTTCCAAATAAATATTGGCCCCTGAGGAGTCCCTGAGGGGCTTGATGCACAGAGTCAGGTGTCGAGAGGGTGGAAAGGTGTTGGGCCGAACGTTGACGATGAGAGCCCCAGTCGGGTACATCCACTCCACGGAGCCCGCAGAGCAGCGCAGATACACCTGCTCCACCTCCTTCCTGTGGGCCTCGTGCGTCAGCCCGCTGCAGAGGGGGCATGCATCAGCCAGGGCCCGTCACCCCACATGTGCCCCCCACTCACGTGCTGGCCTTTGCCGGCCTAGGTGCCCAAGCAGCCCCTCCCCCACATGCAGGCTGCTGCTGCCCCTGCCCTGCCGCATGGGCCATTTCCAGGGAGGAGCAGCCACATGGCCCCGCACCCGGTCCCCTCCAGCAGGCCTGCCCCAGAGGGTCACGGTGAGACAGGCCGCGATGTGCATAGGCAAAGTGTGTCTCAGGCCCTCTCAACACCTCAATACGTGCATCTGCTGGCCTTCAAGGGGCACTGGGAGCCCGTGCTCTTGAGGGTCCCTGCATCATGGAGGCAATGGGTGCCGTGGAGGCAAGGACCACAGAAGGGTAGATCTTCTGGAACATGATCAAGGACACACCCACAGGACCCTACCACCAACCCAAGTCCCAGGTGACCTACTGAGGGCCGGGGATGATGGCAGATTCCCTCTGAGTGTGAAAACAAGGAGCAGATTCACTTGGTCCAGAGAGTAGCTTTTAAACCAATTAGGAATGTAAGCAATTTGGGGGGTTGGAGATTGTGGGTGAGTTTTGTCTCTAGCACCTTCCAGATAGGCATGTTTGTGTTTTCCTTAAAGTGATGACTTGATGGCTTTTTCATTTGCAAACCTTGGGGCGCCTGGGTGGCTCCATGGGTTGTTGAGTCTGCCCTCAGCTCAGGTCATGATCTTGGGGTCCTGGGATGGAGCTGCCGCCCATTCCCCTGCTCTAAGATTGTATTTATTTATTTGAGAGAGAGAGAGAGAGAGTGAGTGAGAGAGTGGGAGAGAGCACAAGCAGGGGGAGCCACAGAGGGAGCGGGAAAAGCAGACTCCCCACTGAGCAGGGAGCCCGATGCAGAGCAGGGAGCCCGACACGGGGCTCGAGCCCAGGACCCCGGGATCATGACCTGAGCCAAAGGCAGACACTTAACTGATTGAGCCACCCAGGCGCCCTCAAATAAATAAAATTTAAAAAGAAACCCTGAAGACCCGGCATTGCCAATTGTATTTTTAAAAATAAACTCAAATATCATCAAAGCAAGATACAAAAGTAAGGTAAAGGTCCTCCACAGGGAGAGACGCGATGGGGGATGCGTGGAGAAGCCATAAGGAGAGAGACAACAAACAGCAAGTAGACGGCTCATCTCCCCAAGGAGAAGTTGCAGAGTGCCAAGTTAATCTCACTCCTGATAAACATTAAACAGGAAAAAATGAAGTGTGCTACACTCTTGGTGAAACAGGTCTGGAGTATAGTCATTACGTTATGTTTTCAAGAAATTGAAACCATCAAAAATGTTAAAGTTTCCCCTACCCGAAATTTTAATGTGAATGTCAGCTTGTGCTACTGGTTACGTCACAGCCACCAAGCAGCCTTGGAACTCAACCAGTGACTTCAACCAAGTGTTTTATTACACGAAATTTGGTTCTGATCAGATCTCAGACAGGTTCACCCACATTCTTAGCATTTTTATGTGTAATAAACAATGCTGTATTCAGTGCTCTGGCCTGAGTGAGTTACCAGAAACCCTTTCTACAGAGGAGAAAACACGTAACATATGGTTTGCATTTACTGTTAGTGACTCATGCTCTGGGCTCCAAAAAACCTCACTTTTCATATGACGGCCAGCTGCAGGCTAGGGCTGCACAGTCATCCTGCAGACCACATCAGAGGGAGGTGTCAAGGAGGTGACCCCCCCCCTCCTAACCCTGCTCCCCGCCCCCACCAGGCCCTGGGTCACTAGCAGCCAGCTCAGCCTCAGACGCCTACCAGGGCCGCACACGCAAAACAGACTTACAAATTACAGTCAAATAAAACTCATATAAGCTCATCTGACACATATGTGTGGACGAGCATAATTACAGTGCTGTGTGAAAAAATTAGACTAAATGGTGAGTGGTTGACACAGATGACTATGATCAGCTGTGCTCTGATGCAGCCAAAACAAACTTTATCATATCAAACCTCCTCTCCTGTCTCCAGCCTCAAGGGGCAGCTGGACACTTGCCCCATGGCCAGACACCAACCCTCAAAGCTCTCTCCCATAAAACTACCCTGTCCAAGTCTTCACTTCCCTCTCTGTGTGGGGAGGGATTCTTTCCAGATTTCCCTCCTCCTTGAGCCCTGGGGCTCAAGGGAAAGGAAAGCCCATACCAGAGCTTTGGGTCCCTCTCACTGTCACCTAATCCAATCCAATGGGGGGGTCCACCCCCCACCCACATCTTGGGCAGGGACAGAGGGAACACTTGTGGGGACAGGTGGCCAACCCATGGCTCCCCAGGGAGAGGTGGACCTGAGTCTGGGGGCTGGACTACTGTCCCCAGCCTGCACATATCACCCGGACATCTTGTGCAGTACACCTGGCTCCATTTATTCATAAGTCACTCTACTAAAAGAGGGCCAGGAACAACGTGAAGGTAGACATAGAAGAAATAAGGCACCCCGTTACTTCATCCTTTACCTAACGTCTTCACTGGCCCCCAGAGAAGGGTCTACACCCACCCCAGGGTCCACAGCCAGCATGCAGCTCTGCTCTGCTTCTCCCCTAATGCTCTCCTAAAGCATTGAGGCCACCAAGAGTCCAACCAGGCACTCAACACGGGTGTTCACATAAAGGTCAGTAGCATGTGCTACGCAAGACATCGACTCAGTCCAGCAGACCCACCAGTCTCTCAGCCTGGGACCCCACTAGATCTTTAATGAAGTCACGGGCTCACAGTCTGTCTAGTTCTTACCAGAAAATCTGGCCAAATCTCTCACCTCTAAGTTTCCAGCATAACAGCAAACCTGAATACACTTCTGTTGATGCAAAATTGCTGCAGGTGCAAAATGTGCCACATCTGTGACATCATTGATGGTGGCGTTTGTGATCTTCACAAAGCATGCAAGCAACATGCTTCCCAGACAAAAATAAAATAACTGGTTTCAGATTGGATGAAGCCAAAGAGTACAGAAAAAACCGTGGTTCTAGTCAGACTTAGGGAGTTGAGAACACTGATTGCTCTTGGGATTATTTAAACTGGGTTCATGCATTGTTCCAAAAAAAGGAGTCTGCAGGTGTCACTCCCCAGGTGGACACACCTAAGGAGCACCTTCATGGAAAGGACAGCAAATTCCAAATTGATATGGGACCTTCTGAAGTGGTCAGTGTGGTGGAGCAAGGCCCACACCACTCACACTCACAGCCTGCCTCACCTGAGGCACCAGAAGAAAATGATCGTCTCTTGTTTACTAAAGTCAGGAAGAGGGTTCAGATCAAGGGAGAAACCAAAAGGCTATGATAACATTTCCCCACCTAGCAGGAGAACTAGCCCAGGTGTGATGGACCCAAAAACCCTGCCGATAATAGTGGGAAAGTTCATGGTCCATCTTTACGACCACAGCCTAATAAAGATCAGGGTGCTGTCCTGCCCCTGCACACGGGATGGGGATTGTAAAACCTCCTGCTTCATTGCTTGGAAAACACCCAGAAACGAATTTCAGCCTGTCAAATGTGAGTAGCCAGTGTCATAAAGAACAACTCCCTTCCTATCAGAGGATCAGAATCCACCCATCGTATCGGGACTCGCACCACCCTGCGCTGTCTTTAGAACAGCTCATAAAAAGTCATAAATGTTCTGGGGGCCATCAGGCAAATCAGCACACCCAGGTTCCCACAGCAAGGATCTATCAGCTGATCCGCGAGGCATATTGATAACTGGGGCAGCAATTATAATGCAAGGGGGGCTTATGTCCCAGGAATGTGGCCTGGCCCTGTCTTCTCTCCAGATCCGACTGTGGCAGCCCCTGCAGCCACCCTCTGCCTTTGGGCTGAGTGCAGGACAGCTGGAGGGAGTCCAAGACCAGGGGTATGTTAGCAATGATGGAGACAGAGGGCGGCAGGCAAGTGTCCCTGCTTCTCCAGGTAGATAAGAGGATGCAGACACCTGCTTGATCCAGGAGCTGGTTGGCCTTCTGACCAGCTCTCACTCACAGACCCCTCTGAACCCCAGGAGAGGCATCCCCTTCCAGGCATATAGTCCTCTGAGAGCCTGAAAGGGTGTCAGCTCCTCTGGAAACTCAGGATCCCAGTGTGGGACTGGGTTTGTTTCTGATCTGCTGGAGGAGGACACCCTAGACCTCAGTTTGGGGTGCACTGATTCATCCAGCAGAAGCTGCAAAACAGGGAGTTTAATTACCAGCGTAGGGGGAAAGGGCAGCCCCAGAAGAGTGTGTCAGAGTCAGAGGCTCCCAGCCAGCTCTGTGCTGGCGCCAGCATTCTCCAGGCCAACCCTCCCCCAGAGCTCCAAGCTCATGGCCCCAACCTCAGCTCCTCCATCCCTGCTCTGGTGTGTACAGGGAGTTTGTGCGGCAGGGGAGAAGGCCACCACGGGCCCAACCTCTGGAGCCCAGGACCCTGGCTCTAGGAGGGGTGGAAAGAAGTGGGGGGCAGGGTAACTGCCAGTGTCCACGGAGAACTGGATCTGTAAGTACCCAAGATGACCAGCGGCTGCCCTGCTGACGCAGAGCCCAGCACACTGGCACAACCCCCAACCTTCTTGGAAAAACTGTCTTCACTCAAAATAACCCCGTGATACCCCCCAGCATGAGGTGTGAGCCCGCGGGAGCCTTCCCATCAGACGTCAAGGCCAAGGGGCTTGGGTGGAGACCCTGTTCCATCGAATACCCGGACACTGAGACCCGCGGGCAGCCCCAGCCCACAGTTTCAGAGAAGGAGATGCGCATCTCCCTCTGCAAACTCCTTCACCCGCACAAAACCCGATTTTCCAACTGCGAGCTGCCTGCTGCGGGGCCGAGGGCGCCCTTGGCGGATGGCGGTTTCTCACCCCGAGTAGCTGTGCCCTCAGGCGCCCCGCCCGCGCACACTTGTGACTTGCAATCCTTTCTGCTTGTCACACTTCAGTTTAAAAAAAAAGTCCTCGGCTGCCACAGCGGAGGGGCGTGGGGGGAGGGGTCGCCGAGCCCAGCGCGCGCGCTGCCAAGGGCGGCCTGACCTTCATCGGGTCCCGGGCGGGGACGGGGCGGTGTTCGGCGGGCCCCGCACTCGGCCCGCGCACAGGTGTCCGCCCACGGGTCTCCGCAAGCACAGGCGTGGCCCCCGCCGCGGTCCCCGCCAGGGCCCGGCTCTGTCCACCGAAGCCCTAGGCTCCCTCCTTGATGATCCGCCGGCCCTTCCCGCTCGGCCCCGAGCGCAGGCCCGGCTCCTCCCGCCCGGGGCGCGCAAGTCCTCGCCGCCGGCAGAGCCAGGAAGGGCCGGAGGACCGACCCCCGCCCGCCTCCAGTGCGAGGTCGGCGCGGGACGAGTGGGCTGCCGGGTCGGGGCTGACCGCGCCGCGCGGCGGGTGCACCTCCCCCTGGGCGTCCCCCCGGCCAGGGCACCCGGACGCCGCGGGCTCTTTTGTTCTAGACCCGGGGGCGGGGGCGACCGGGACAGAACTCAGCCTGGAGAGCGGGCCCCCGAGTCCCCTCCCGGGGCTGCGCCCCCGCACGGTCGGCGGGCGCGGGAGGGGAGGGCACGCGAAGGGAGGGCAGTAGACTCAAGGGCCGGGGTCGCGCCGCGCGGACTCACCTCCCCTTCCAGCTGCACAGGTCGCTCGAGTATTGCGCGCCCGCGCCGCCCAGCAGCGCGGCCAGCAGCAGCAGCAGCAGCGGCGGCGGCGGCGGGCCGGGGCCCGGGGCGGGGGGCCGCGGCCACAGCTGCCCCGCGCGCCCCCTGGCCGCCCGCACCGCGCAACACAGGCGCCGGCGGTAA
>NW_027397130.1:151373-174554 GCF_003265705.2 Callorhinus ursinus
ACCGAGCAGACCCTCCACCCCGCGCGGCCGGGCGGGCGGGCGGGGCTCCAAGTCCAGGCGAGTCACGTCGTGCGCCCCCCGCGCACCCGGCGCGGCCGCCCGCCCATCCCGGCCGCAGCCGGGGCCACCCGAGCCGCTGGAGCTGCGGGAGCTGCGCGAAGAGCTCCGCACCCCGCCGCCGCCACCCGAGCCTCTGAAGTAGGCGAGTCCACGGTCCGGGTCCCGGCTCAGCTGGGGGGCGGGCCCGGCCGGCCGCTCCGCCCCCGCCCCGCGCGCCGGAACTCCGCCCTGAGTGCGCGCTCGGAGCTCAGCGCCCTGCGTGCCCTGGCCGCGGGTCGGGGGGCGGCTCCGCGGACGCGAAGAGGCAGCTCGAGGGACCGGGGTCGGAGAGAGACTCCCCAGCAGGAGAAGGATGGGACAGCAGCACGTCCCGGCCGGTACGATGCAGGACGGGGAAGAAACCCGAGCCCCCAAGTATATGCAGACCCGAGCCAGCGCCTGGCCAGCGGGTCCGTCCGCGGTGGCGGTGCTGTGAGCCCGTCGCTCAGACTGAGCCAGGAATGGCCACTGGGCTGTAGTGGGGGCTCCGGCCGTGCCACTACTGTGTGACCAGCCTGATTCCATCAGATGTTCCTGGCATCCAAACCCACGCAGGATCTGAGTGTGCTTTGCAGAGGTTCCGACTCAGTCCGGGTCTGCGACCCACGTGGGAGGGGAAGCCCAGCTGCGGCTGGTGATGTGGCAGACTCACTGATGAGCGGACCGTGGACTCTGGAGTACGCACTCCACAGAAGGGCTCTGGGCCACACAGCTCCTGCTCATCACTGCGGAGCTCTGCCTGCTGGTCCTCCCCATCCCCACTCCGGAGTTTGGTCTAGTACCTGCTTCACCAACCTCAGCTTGATTCCTCCGGGGGACGGTCCGGTGCACTGTAGGATTTTAGCTGCATCCTGGCCCCCATGCTCTAGGATGTCATCACCCCCAGCCAGTTTTGGCAACCCATACTGTCTCCAGATACTGCCAAATGCCCCCTGTGTGCAAAATCTCCCACTGAGACCCCTGTCCTAGCAGGACCCAGCATGGTGAGTTGGTGAGTACAGTGTGATGAGAGCAGCTTCCTTTACCAGGTAGTCACTGGGGCCACCATGTGCCTAACATCCAGTGGGGGGACGAGCAGCCCCAGCTCTGATGGGAAAGGTGTCCTCCTCTGGCTTGGGGGCCTGATGCCAGGACCCAGGGCTGGGTCTGCTTAGAGGATGGGTGGGGGACTCCCAGGTTTACTGTCCTATCTGGTCACCGTCCTGGAAGGATGAAGAGGGTCTACCAGGCAGAGGGAGGGACCATGGTGCTCCACGTAGCCACCCCTGTGCTCACAAAAGCAAGCTTTTCTGCTTTCTCAAACTCTCTGGTGTTGGTCTGAGCTCCAGAGCCTCAAAAAGCATCAAGTGGAGAAACCAGACCTTGTTTTAGTATTTCTTTTCCAGCCAAGATACATTTCAGGAGGAATTTCAGGTGACCTGTGGGGAGGGGAGGGACTGCTTCCACCTGTTGGTTTGTATGTTGTACCCTTCTCGTCTGGTTAGGGGCAGTCAGACCCCCTGAAGGTGGTTACCGTTGAAGGATCTGTTTAGAAAAGCCCTGGACTGGGTAAGTCAACCCCGCCCCCGGATCCTGCCCAGTCATAAGAAGGGACGTCACCCCAAGACCCGTGGGCAGCTTTGAGGCTGGGGAGTACATGTGTGCATTCCAGGTTTGGAAGCCTCATGCACCCCTCACCCCACCCCCTTGGGAGTGTGAGCCCCTGCCTTCCCTGCAGGTACCCGGGTGCAGAAGTGCTATGACAAGTGGGCGAAGTGAAACCACCACCCGGGCCCCTGGGGAGAGGAACCTGCTGGTTGTGAATCTGGAAACTGCAACCAGCTCTTACCCCCAGCCATGTCCACACAGCTCTGTGGCACCTCGTACCCAGAGCTCTGCCTGTGGTCAAGAAGCTGCCCCTAAAGGGTTGTCAGGACCCAGGGCTTCATGCCGTGGAAGGGTCAGAGGCAGTGTTAGGGCCCCCTCGTGTTACAAATGCCGAGACTGAGTGCTGCTGGCCTGAGTGACGTTTCCGAAGGTTTCAGAACCCCCTAGCGACCACGGGACCACGGGCAGAGGCCATCTCAGGGGCAGTGTGGAGCTGTTTCCCATCCTAGGTTCAGGGCTCTGTGACCTGGAGGACTGCCAAACCACCTGTGCCCAGATCCACTTCCCTAAAACTAGGACAATACAATGGTGCATACAGGATGTGCAGTTGTCAAAATCCATACAGCGTACAAGACTGAACAGTACAGCCTTTTGTTAATAATATGTCAATATCAGCTAATTGATTATAACAACTGTACAGGCTAATGCAAGATGTTAATAATGGGGGGATGGAGGGAAGTACATCGGAACTCTTTGCTCAGTTTTTCTGTAAACCTAAAATAGTACATCTACTAATTAAAAACAAGAGCTGAGGGAATTCTGCTTACCTGGTAGTGTTCTTGGACGAGTCCAGCAGGATCTTGGGAAGGGCCTGGCCTTGCTACTCAGACCTAAGGCTCTGTGACAGGCCCTCCCTCCTGGGGACACAGTACCTCCAGATTCCTGAGGGTCTCTGAAGCAGGAATTTCCAGATTTCCCTCCTCCTGACAAGCCACCAGTCAGCCATGGGGTGGGGCCGTAGCAGCAGAACTAGTTCCTGGGGCTTCATTCAACTCCTGGGGAGCGTTATGCTTCAGCGATGCTCAGGACCTCCTGGGTACCTGTGTGCCTGCAAAGTGGGGCTGCTGACCCCTCCTGACCCTGCAATGAAATGTCCCCATAAATGGGTCCCTGGTGCCTGTGGTGTCAGGCTCTTAGGGGGCATGTTATGTTTGGGCCTGGGGACAACAGGGTGAGGTGGGTCGTGACTATCTGAGACTGCCAGTGACCTGACCCACTTCACCCACTAGGGCCCGGTCAGGAACAAAGAAACCCCCTGTGGGACTGATTATGAACCAGAAAGGTTTTTGTCCGCTAGGCATGTGGGTCCTCCCTGGCAGTAAGGGCATCTTGGAGTGTGTTCATCCACGGATGGCTGGGAGTCACTTCCCAGGGAGCATTTCTCCAGTTAAACCCAGCAAGAGGGCACAGTGGCACCTGCCCCCCACCCACAGTGGGAAAGAGCTGGGCATCATGGCATCCAGAGCAACAGTCGGGGACTTCCTGCACACTCACTGTCCTCCAAACGCCAGAGGGAGTGTTGGAAGGTGGGGTGCAAGGCGGGACCTGCTGGTGTCACAGAGGCAAGGCTGCCCCTTCACACCTGCTCACAAAGGGAACAGCCAAGGAGGCCGGGCCCCACCATCCTGCCCCAGTACCTTCCATGACCAGAGGAACAGGGCACGGGGCTCAGTCACGGGCTCAGTGGGGACAGCAGCCCCCAGCACAACTCAGCATGCTCTATGAGGTGAATATTATGAGGGAGGGCAGATACAGGTCGCTTGCCCACATAGCTACCCACCCCACCCTATGGGTCTACACCGAAGTATGTGTAGGGTGGGGCAGGTCTGTGGCCCAAATTCCGGGTAGTATCAACATTCACTTGTCACCTGTCTTTCACTCAAGAAATGTTTACCAGATGCTTCCTGGGCATGTTTCTGTGATGGGTTCCAGGGCTATGGCCCCTGACCAGGGCCAGCCTCGGAAGACAGGCCATGGCCAAGCAAAGAGAGCCCCCCACACCCCACGCCAGCAGCAGTGGCCTCCATTGTGGCCAGGACTGACCACGATTATGACTGTGTGTCTGACACTTGCTGGAGGTGGGGTCTGAGGGGCTGGATGCCCTCTCCCAGCCTGTGAGTGTCAGAGTGGGTGCAGGTCCTGTGGGTGGTAGGTGGACGGGCTCAGACACAGCCCCTCCCTGGTCTGGTTCAATGGGCTGTGTGGTCGGGGTCTTTTTCTGAGTCTCAGTGTCTTGCAAAGTGGGCGGTGTCTCAATTCTCAGGGTGACGTCAGCTTCATGATGTCATCACACAGAGCTTCATACCAGGTGGGCATCATAAGCCTGGCTCTGTAGATCCAATTCAGGTGTGAAGGTGCCAACCTGCCTCTTGGCAGGGTTCAGGCCTTCACATGGGGGCCGGCTCCCCAGCGTGCTCCCCACAGTGCAAGTTCTTTGAGCCGCTAACATGATCAAACCACTATAAACACTTTTATCTTCTGCCCAGTCTTGAGGTTTTCGAGTGTGTACTGATGGTCATTCTGTTACTCAAAATGGCCTGTCACCTGAATCTGCCCACTGAAGGATCAGCTGCCTCCCCTAGAAACTGGAAACTTCCAGAAACTTTTGCTGATCGCCCTCTCCACCTTGCCCTTTGTCATCCATATGAAAACCGCCAGCCCCCTACCTGCCTAGGGAGGATCAAGCATGGCCCAGTGCCTTTCCCACTCAGACCCCTGGTCTCCTGACTCAGTGCTGTCACACTGCTTCCCCTCTGAGGTCATTTTTGCTGACCTTCTCGTAGGGACATAATTACTGTAATTGTGGTCGAACGCTTGTGATTTATGTTTAGCAACTGCAGTGAGCAACGTGTAATTAGACGTAAAACGAGCTAGCCAGCCTCAACCCAGTAACCCTCACCTAAACGCCTCCCTAACCTAATTTGCCAGCACAGTCTACCGTCTGTGCAGAGAAGGGTAGGAGGGAGAACCGGGCAGCCAGCTGGGTTGGGAACTGAGGGGCTTCACCCCTGCCCTTTGCCCATGGGGCCA
Source organism: Callorhinus ursinus (assembly GCF_003265705.2). Lineage (NCBI taxonomy): Eukaryota > Metazoa > Chordata > Mammalia > Carnivora > Otariidae > Callorhinus > Callorhinus ursinus. The sequence goes on from NW_027397130.1 coordinate 156,150, forward strand.
AGCACTGGCCGATGAGCCAGGTGTGTGGTGCCTGCCCTGGGTTGGTCTGGGACTCAGCAGTGGGCACGACTGAAGTGATGTGATCGTGCCTGCACCCCACCACCACTGTTGCTGACAACAGCCACTTTGGGCCTTCAGATCTTGACAGCTTGACAGCACCTCACTCTGCTGGCCCTGAACAGATCATTGACCCCAGTGTGGTGACCGGTGGGGATCCCACAACTGTCACACCAGTGGAAATGCCTCTGCATCCACATTCCCTCAAGGCAGCACCCCACAGGGAAGGAGGACCCCAGGGCCTCCCCAAGGTGCACTCAGGAGGGACGAACTACAGTCGAAGGTAAATTTGTATGAGACATGGACATGATGGCTTGACATCCCGGAGGACCCTCCTATGGCCAGTCAGCCATGTGCACAGGCTAGAACTTCAAGTGACCAGCTGCTGAGCCAGGTTTGGGCCGGTCTCAGCATCTGGGCTTCTGTCCTCAAGCAGCTACATACTCCAAGGGGTTTCACTGGAGCTGGGAGCCAGGGTAATCCTCCCTGGGCCAGGAGAAGTTAGAGAAAGAACAGCCAAGCACAGGAATTGAGGAGGGAGGAGGTGCCCCAGCCAGCAGGAGCTCCCAGGTCCGGGAGAAGCCCAGGCCACCTCCGTCTGCTCTGCAGGAACCTGGGCACTAACAGTGGTCCGAGAGCTCCTGGAGCTGCCCTGAGGGAAGGTGGTGTTGAGGGACCCCCCGCCCCAAGCCCACCTGCTCTACTCCAGCCCGGCCCGGCCCACGTTTTCTGAGCCACATTCAGAACTTCCCAGCCCTGTGTGGAGGGCAACTCCATCTCTTTTCCCCACAGGGTGCCAGCGCCCCACCCTCCTGAGTGAGCAAAATCCCAGGTGAGCACGACAGGGCAGCCCCGGACTCCTGGGCTGGGCTCAGACCTTAGCCAGGTACAGCACCACACACACAAAACCCTTGCACCACCTACTTGGTGAGTGGGTGCTGTCACAGCTTAAGCCCCCCTCCCCCTGGGCGCCTGGGTGGCTCAGTTGGTTAAACCCCCGTCCCCGGCTCATGCAGGCTGGGATTGTCCCCGTGCTTGCAGGTTCCAAGGTGTTAACAACCAGAGCGCAGGGTCCTGGCTGCCAAGGGCGGAGGTCTCACCCAGAGACCCAGCTTATATGCAAAAATATCAGTTTTAGCCTCCACATCCTGCACCAAGTTCGGTGCTTATAGTGCATAGTCCCATATTCTCCTAGTAGGTACTCCCATATGGTCCCTTTAGATGTTCCCCATGCTTCCCAGTAGGTGCTCCCCGTGCCTCCCAGGAGGTGCTCCTCTTGCCTCCCAGTAGGTATTCCCCCTGCCTCCCAGTAGATGCTCCCCATGCCTCCCAGGAGGTGCTCCTCTTGCCTCCCAGTAGGCGCTCCCCCTGCCTCCCCGTAGGTGCTCCCTGTGCCTCCCAGTGAAGCTCCCTGTGCCTCCCCATAGAGCTCCACATGGGCTGCTCCCAGCTCAGTCACCTGGTTGAAGCAGCCTCAGGAGAGGACTCAGATCCCGCTGCACACGGCAGTTACCAGTTTCTTTTTTTTTTTTTTTTAAAGATTTTATTTATTTATTTGAGAGAGAGAATGAGATAGAGAGAGAGCATGAGAGGGGAGAGGGTCAGAGGGAGAAGCAGACCCCCCGCTGAGCAGGGAGCCCGACGTGGGACTCGATCCGGGGACTCCAGGATCATGACCTGAGCCGAAGGCAGTTGCCTAACGAACTGAGCCACCCAGGCGCCCCGGCAGTTACCAGTTTCTTTCCCCTCTGTGCATGCGGGAAGTCCGAGGCTGTGTGAGTGTTCAGGGGCGCCCAGCACTGCAGACGCTCTGACTCAGCAGCTGAGCGTCGATGCATCTTTGTGTGTTTTCTGTGCATACATTTGTACATTCTCTTTTTTTTAAACGTTTTTTTAAAGATTATTTTAGAGGGAGAAAGCATGCATGCAAAGAGGAGGAGGATCAGAGGGAGAGAATCTTAGGCAGACTCCACACTGAGTGCAGAGCCCGACACGGGGCTAGATCTCATGACCCTGAGATCATGACCTGAGCCGAAACCAAGAGTCGGCCACTTACCCAACTGAGCCACCCGGATGCCCCCCGTTTGTACATTTTCCATCCGACTATTTGAAAGTTGCAGAGGCCATGAGCCTTTGCCCCTACATACCTGAGGGTAGCCAGCCGCCAGGACAATGTATAAGGTGAGACACTGTCCTGGTACTGTACACACACCCTGCCAAGGGACAATGCCTAGGGCCTGCTCTCAGCCCTCACTGAGGTGAGAGTTCGCATTGTCCCTGTTGTCCCCAAAACATGCAGTGTAAGAAACACAGCCCCCCAGTGGGGACTCACTGGTGGTGTCAGAGATCATCATCTCAGGCAGGGAGCCCTGGAGGGTGCTGCCACCCCATTTGCACTGGAATTCCCAGCCACTGTCACTGGTGCTGCGGGGGGTGGGAGGACCCTACCCAGCCCCTCTGTGCCTCTGTACCCACACACCGTGGCCTGTCAACATCCGTGAGCCCAGGAACTGGGGTGTCTGGAGCAGACACAAGGATGGGGGGTGCTCTGGGCTTTCAAGCGAATGAGGTGTGAAATCCCCTTCCCTGCCCCAACAAAAGGAGAGGGTGGGTCCGGCTGAGGTGCTGGGGCTATGTAGCCAGGCACACTGGGTGATGCCCACCCAAGCTCTCCCCTCTCGCTCCCCACAGGTGTCGGACAAGCCTCAGCCCTGGGGGAAGCTGCACAGGCCAGGGATGGGGGTGGGAGCTGGAGTGGACAGGGCACAGGTCCTCCCTGGGTCCGTTCTGAGCCACACCTCAGTGACTCAGCCCAGGCAAGCAGGCGGGGACAGCTGTAGTAAACCCCCATTCTGGGCTTATCAGGTGTGGCCTGGTTCCCACGTGTGCAGTCAGCCTGCATCTCAGATGCCCAGCTCCGGAGAGAGGCCACCAGTGGGCTGGGCAGTTCAGGGCTGCTGCCTGCTGGAGGCGCTAAGAGCAGGCCCCAGGCCATTGTCCCTTGGCAGTGGGGGCTCCATTTAGATGGGCGGTCCTGCCCAGAACCAGGAGATGCAGGCAAAGCCAGCCTTGGAAGAGAGGTGTCCTCCTGTCCCGTCGCTGAGTCTGCACTCCATCTGGACATGGCGGTGGGAAGTCCAGGTTGGCCTCACCTTCCCTGGGCCTGAGGTTCAGGGAAGCATGGCTCACAGGCTGGACAGGGAAGGGCACCCAGATCCCCACATGGGATGGATGTGGAGTGGGGGTCCTGGGACCTGGGGAAGGGTCCAGGAGGTTGAGTACATGTATTTGGCAAACCACAGAGACAGTGGTGAGGGTACTCCGGCAGGGGCCAGGGGAGGGTCAGGTGCTGGGACCTGTGCAGGGTGAATGCAGGGGAGGGTCAGGTCACAGGTGTGGCTTCCAGACTTTTGCACTAAGGTCACCAAATGCCATAGGCAAGGTCAACCAGGAGGTGACTTGATTTCATTACAGACTCATTCTTCTGGCCTGAGAAGTCATCGTGTGATTTGTGTACCCCTTACATAACCTAGGAAACACTTATTCAAGAACCCCTACCTGGTGGGATCTGGGAGCATGGCCACGGTAAAGAGTTTGATGCTGGGGAAGAGTCCTGTGCCCCTCACACACAGCTCGCACCCAACAGAACACCCCAGTCCCTGCATTGCCTGAGGGCCATATGGCCCCTCTGAGGCAGCTGTCCTGCAAGACAATGTTCGTGACCCTGCCTACCTCCCCTCTGCTTCTAGACCTGCAATCAGAGGTCTTGGCAGGCCCTGAAGATGGGGTACAGAGTGTGACCCATGAGAAAGTGGGCTACATTCCAAAAGAACTACTTGAATTTTCTAGTTTATACCCAGAAATGTGTAGGAATGGATATGAAGACTGTAGGATAAGAGTGGAAGGAAAATAACATTGGATCAGGCCAAATCAAAAACAGCTGACATGGGCTCACCAAGCAGATACTCTGTGTTAACACTGCAACTTGGGGTTAGGGACAATTCTGACAGCCTGGGTGGTTGAAACGTGGACCTAAAGGTGGCCCATGGTGAGTGGGTTAGAAATGCCTGAGCTGCCTTGGTCCAATGTAGAGAAAGGGATTCAAAGGATGGGGATATTGGAGTGACTCTGTCATTTAAGACCCATTCACCTACACAGACAGTATCCAAAAGATGCACCTTCCACCAAGATTGTGGGGACCCTGAAGAGCTCCATGGTCCCTCTATGCAGGTCAGACCCTACAGAAGGGACCACGGCAACTCAACTGGAAAACCGCAATACAATGGAGCACTTGGACCCTAGGGTGGCAGGAGCCAAGTGAGGGCACTCACCAGCCAAAAGCAATGTGGGCTTGGTTCCTGGGGTGGACAGCAGAGTCAAAGCAGTGGTCAGAATCATGTGACTCACAGAGACCTGTGGTGTTGGCTGATTGATCATGGCATTGCTGGATGTGAAACATAGAGGAAGTGCAATGAATTCTCACTTGATCTGCATCAGCAGAGACACTCCAGGTCAAGTGAGGAAAAGTCTGGTCTGAATCATAAAAACAGAGCCACGGCACCTCCATCAATTCCAGACCCGAGCCAGTTATAGACCCAGAATGCCTTGAAGTGGGGGCGACAGGGTCCACTCAAGGAAGGGCCTTGGCTCACCACTGAAAATTTATACTGTTAATCTTTCTCCCTTTCCCTTGTCCTCCCCAAAGGAATCTGTGGGCTCTCATCTGGGTAATTGTGCACTGGGGAGAAGAGAATAATCAGAGCTTTGAGGGACTACCAGTTACAGATTTTGAACAGACACTGACTCCAAGAGACCCAAACCATCGTGGTTGTCCAGTCAGAGTAAGGGCTCCTGGAGGCCAGGTGGTCCACGGGTTTTAGCCCATGTCTGTCTCTCCACGGGTCTGGCGTGGCCCTGACCCCTCCTGTGTTTACCTCCCCAGTTCCAGAATGCTTGATTAGAATCAACATACCCAGCCCTGGTGGTTCCCAGACCTGTGGAGTGAGGGCTCTCTGGGCAGGAAAGGCCAAGTGGGACCACTAGAACTGTCTCTGCTGGGAAAATAGTAAGCCCAAAGCAGCACCATACTCCTGGAGGGACTGCAGAGATTGGCACCCCCATCAAGGATGTGGACAGTGCAGGAGTGATGACTCCCACCACACCCTGTCTGGCTCCCCTACTTGGCCCGAGTGGGTGGGCCCTGGAGAGTGACCGTGGGCCATCGTTAGCTTAACCAGGTGATGGCTCCAGCAGCAGCCACGGGCCCAGCTCTGGTTTCATTGCTTAAGGAAATTAATACAAGCCTGGTACCCAGAATGCAGCTACTGGCCTGGAAGATGCCTGTTTCTCCACCCTTGTCCATAAGGCCCCCAAGCAGCTTGCTCTCTGCTGCAAGGCCAGAGAAGCACCTTCACAGTCCTACCTCAGGGGGTCACCGAATCTCCAGCCTGACTTCATAATTTATTTCAAGGGGACATTGACCACCATTCCCTTCTACAAGATTTCACACTTGTCCATGATATGGATGACATTACTGACAGATCCTCTAGACATACTAGTAAGACATCGGCACGTCAGAGGCAGGAAGTAAATCCAACAATAATTCAGAGACGTCTTTCCTTGGTGAAATTTCTAGGGACCCAGTGGAGATATTTCTTCTGAGGTGAAGGATTGGCTGGCATCTCCTACAACCAAGTAAGAGGCACAACACCTAAAGGGTCTCTTGGGCTTCTGGAGGCAACATATTCCTCCTTTGAGTGTGTTACTCCAGCCAATTTGCTGAATGACCTAAAAACCCACTTGTTTTGAGTGGGGTTAAGGACAGGAGAAGGCCCTGGGACAGGTCCCGGCCACTGTGTGAGCTGCTCGGTCACTTGGGCCGTGCGATCCAGCAGATCCGTTGGTGCCTGAAGTGTCAGGGGCAGATGGAGATGCAGCGCCCACCATAACCTCCACCACATTTTCCGTGTGTTGTTTGAGGAAGGCCATCCTTGCTTCGATCCACCCACGGACTTGATGAAGTCACAGTATGGACCCCACAGGGGTGCAGGTGGCGCAGAGCCTCAGGGGTGGGTGAGGTTCCCATTTTCCTTTGTGATTTGGGAGTGCAGACCCTTCCCTCTCTCTGTCCCCTCCATTGACCGTCCACCCCCGTCACCCCAAGTCGCAGTGGCAGCTGCAGGAACTGCTGGCTTCTGTTGTACCTCGGAGCGTGGAGGGTGCCTGTGTCCTATTGGTCACGCCTGTGGATACGTTACCTCCCCTCCACCCACTTGACTCTGAGCAGCCACCTGCCTGCCAGCCTTGTGTGTGTCGTTGAGAAAGTGATGTGGGAAAGCCTAAAGAGCTCATGAAAATGTTGTCAGTCATATTCCTTAACCATGAAAATAAGTACACTTTCTGGAAAAAAAAGTCAATTGTGCCAAAGGAACTGAGAGAAAAAAGAGATTTCCCCTTCATCCTACCCCTGTCCTGCAAGCGTATGTCTCCCCATTTTCCCATTGGTGTTTTAGGTGCATGTATGCCCGTGTGTATGCGCATGAGCACTGTGTTTACATGTGTGCTTTGCACAAATGAAAGTGTGCATGGTGTGTATGCATGTGTGTGCGAGTGTAAGTGTGTGTGCACGTGTATACATGCATGAACACTGTATTTGTGTGTGTGCACGAATGACATGTGCGTGGTGTGTGTGCAGGTGTGTGCACGTGTGTGCACGGTGTACATGCATGAGCATTGTCTTTATGTGTGTGCATGAATGACCATGTGCATGGTGTGTATGCATGTGTGTGCACGTGTGTGCATGTGTTCATGCACATGAGCATTGTCTTTATATGTGTGCATGTGCACGAATGACATGTGCATGGTGTGTGTGCAGGTGTGTGCAGGTGTGTGCACAGTGTACATGCATGAGCATTGTCTTTATGTGTGTGCATGAATGAACGTGTGCATGGTGTGTATGCATGTGTGTGCACGTGTGTGCATGTGTTCATGCACATGAGCATTGTCTTTATATGTGTGCGTGTGCACGAATGACGTGCATGGTGTGTGTGCATGTGTGTACACACATGAGATTGTGTTTATGTGTGCATGTGCATGAATGAATGTGTGTGTGGTGTGTGCATGTGTGTTTGAGCATGAGCATTGTGTTCTTGTGTGTGCATGTGCATGGATGAACATGTGCATGGTGTGTGTGCATCTGTGTGCATGGTGTACATGCATGAGCATTGTCTTTATGTGTGTGCATGTGCACGAATGACATGTGCATGGTGTGTGTGCGGGTGTGTATGCACATGAGCATTGTGTTCTTGTGTGTGTGTGTGCATGGATAAGTATGTGAGTGCTGTGTGTGCAAGTGTGTGCATGTTTGTGTGCACATGTATGCACATGAGCATTGTGTTTGTGTGTGTGTGCACAAATGACTGTGTGCGTGGTATGTGCGCATGTGTGTGTACACGTGTATGTTCATGAGCATTGTGTTTATGTGTGTGTGTGTGCATGAATGAATGTGTGCATGGTGTGTGTACATGCTGTGCGTGTGTGTGTGTGTGGAGTTCTGTGTGGGACTCAGTTTGCTAAGGAGGGATGTCCACAGCGTCTCCCTGTAGCCACAGCAGGAAATCTGTATGGTGCTGGCAGGGCCCTCCAGGCGGGCACTGGTGCCTGTGAGCAGGATCTGGATTTCAAACCCAGTTTTGAAAAAAACAAATCGTAGGGTTGGGGGCTGGTGGGTCGACTTTCTTTCCGTGGCCTGGTTGTCACCCTGGGGGATGCAGCACGGCCAAGGCGCCAGCACTGGGTGCAGAGGAGAAAGGAGTCGAAGTCTGTTGGTGTCGACAGGAAGCCCTTTTGTGGGCATCTTTGAATTCCGTCTGTTCTCACTTCTTTCAAGCCCAGCTGAGGGCGGGCGGAGCGGCTGCCATCTCCCTGGGTGACCAGCTCTGAATGTCCACAGTCTCCTGTCCTGGCAACCACCCAGCCTGCCCACCCACAGTCCTTCCTGACCCTTTCTAGGGTCTTGGGTCCCCAGAGCCCTGCAGCCACAGGCAGGGTGCAGGCAGGAACGTGAGGGGCCCCTCTGTGTGCAGGACCTGCTGGGCCCTCCCCGGCTCCACCGCCTCCTCCCTGCAAAGACCCTGTTTCTGTCCAGCCCACCCCATGAGGGAGGCTGCACTGCCACCTCAGGGTGGTGGTCAGGGAGGCACTGACTGGCTGGGCTGGTGGGAGCCGGGTAGCACCTGCCTTGCCCCAGGCTGCAGCTCCCAGAGGCAGATGTGTCTTGCTCACCTTTGGGTCCCCAAAACCTGCTAAACACCTGCACATAGTAGGCATTCAACAGGACTTTGAACCGACGAAGTGCTTTACCTCCAGCAGACAGCTAGGTAGAAGGCTGCCCCAGGGAATTAGCACTCCAAGATGTCCTCGTGGGAGGGCATGCTGCCCAGCATTCGGGCGGCTCCTCACCACTGACGCGGGGCCACGTCCTGTACCGCACCCACCCCCATATTCTGTGTGCTGTCTCCTAGGAGCCCAGACCCTTCCTGCAGCCCGACTTGAGAGGCTGTCTCCATCCTTGGTCACCTTCCCAGACTCAGACAGGAGGGGAGAAGCCGTGGTACTGACTGGTGTATTCCAGCAAGCCAGGGCTGGGGGGTGGGAAGAGGGATGGGCGGGTCCCCGCTCACAGTCAGCGCCCAGGATGCAAGTCCGTGCTCAAGTTAGTTTTTCAGGAGGGAAAAGCAGCACAGCCACCACGTGCTGTTTCCAGCTCCAAGGAAGTTTCTCTGGTTCTCCGGGGCATCCGGGGCAGGACCCCCTCCCCAGGGCCCACCGCGGGGGCCTGCTGCAGACAGTGTGGTGGGTAGGCCGGGTTCACACCCTGGCTCCCAGCTTCACCATGGGGAATGAGGCCCTGTGCCCCGGCCCACGTCCTGGGGCTGACAATGACGGCCCCTGGGCTCCATCCCCATGTGGACAGGCTGGTCCCCACAGGCACACTCCCTGTGGAAGGAGAAGGTTTGGAAGCACAAGGTTTGGAAGCACTTTGCTTTCTTTAGTTAAACCCCATGTGTTTCCTGTGCTTCCAAAAATGTCCAAGCAGGAAGCAGAAAACCTCAAACAGCAAAAATAACTGTCCCCCAGATGGCCCTGGGGAGTCCACACTCCTAGGTCTTGGGTCCGTTTCTTATAATTTTAAATCTGAGCTGAGCTGACCTAACCTAACCCCACCCACCCCCAAAAGGACCAAAGTTACACTATTCTGAGCTGGCTTGAGGCCTTTCTCTATGCCTATTTCACTGAGGAGGAGTCTTGGCAGTGATGTGAGTACCTGGAGGGCAGCAAGACAAAACATGACTTAGAACACGTGGAACAGGGCGCTCCTGGGTGGCTCAGTCGGGGGAGCATCTGACTCTTGATTCCGGCTCAGGTCATGATCTCAGGGTCGTGAGTTCAAGCATCAGGCCCCACAGTCTTAAGATTCTCTTTCCTGCCCCTCCCCCGACTTGAGCACCCTCTCTCTTTCTCTGTCTCTCTAATATAAATAAATACATCTTTTAAAGAAATATGTGGAACAAAGGGGTCAGGTGGGGGGTTAGGCCTGGCCGGCATGTGGCAAGTGGGCTCTGAGGAATCCCCTCCAAACCTGGGGCCAGGAGCGGCCAGTGTGGTCAGCGAGGCTCACGGTGTCCACTGGGTGAAAACAGCCGCCCTGGCAGAGGGAGAAGGTCCAGAGAGGGTCCTGTGTTGGGAGTACCAGACACCTGCGACCCCATTCCAGCAGACGTGGCATTCTGCCACTTTTTGTAACATTTCTCCAATGCATCACGCACTGAGGGAGAACAGGTGACCACACTGGAGCTCGGTGTCACCCCTTCTCATCGGCCCCTGGGGTTTGTGTCTGCGCCACCACCTCCCTCCATGCGCCGGGACATGGGGAAGCAGGCTTCATGCTGCAGCTCCAGGGGTCCCCTGACCCAGGTGCTTTGAGCTTGTCTGTCTCTCTGGGCAGCAGAAGTGCAACAGAGACCCAGCCAGAACTGAGCCGGAGAAACATGGCCAGCTCCATTAATGGCATTCGCATTACAAGAGAATGCATCTCGTTATAGATTTTATAGATAACACAGAGGAGGAAATCTCCAACCACAGGAAGGAGCAGTGTGGTGACATTTCAGGGTGTCCTCACCAGGATGTGGGGCTGCTAAGACTCTGGGGGAAATGGCTGGGCCCAGACTTGGGGGTCTTCCCACGCTGGATACAGTCCGTGTTCCCTCAGGATGAGGACTGCATTTGTCCCTGATTCTGTGGTTAGGAAAGCCAGGCACCTACAGTTTGGGGCACACCCAGGCAGGCCAGCCCCGTGGAGGTGATGACAGCCACAGTCACCGGAGGCAGCCTGAGCCAGGAAACTCCCAGGTGAGCTGACCAGAAGGGGCCGGGGCGTTAAAGCACCCTCACCCCCATCTGCCTGGGTGGGGCAGGCTTGGTCCTGTCTGCCCAGCCCCCTCCCTCTGTGGGCCCCCTTGCTCTCCGTGATGCCATCAAGCAGTCACACATCCCGGCCCCCACCCCCACCCCAAACCCTGGCCACCGGTTCTTGCTGGGGCTCAGTGACCGACTGTCCCAGTTTTCCAGGACTGAGGGACTTTCAGGACTCAAGACTCTCAGGGCTAAGACCAGGAAAGTTCTGGCTGCACCATGATTCCACTGAAGCTGGAGGGAGGAGGCCACTGACTCTGGGCAGCCATGCTGGCAGGAAGGCCGCCACCGTCTGTCCTCCAGGGCAGAGTGGGACCCCTGCCTGCCCCAGACGCTGGCACCAGCCGGGACAGGGCTCTGTTCCCTGACAACATCAGCGGTGCCATGGGTACCAGCGACCAGCCTCTCTCTCTCAAACAAATAAACAAATATTTAAAAAAAATATAAATAAAATACTCTTGTATTTGAGCATTTGAGTTAAAAAAAATAAACTTGTTCCCATTTGCTTAGGGCTCTGTCTGCTTTAATAGAATATTAAAACTTTAAAATACCTTCGGAAGTGTAGCCAAGCCCCCTTACAGAGAAATGGCTGAGGAGCCCTGCCCGGAGCTCGGTGCAGGCATGGGTGACGGCGGCCGCGGGAGGGCACAGACTCCAGGGGCCTCTCTGAGGAGCAGAAGGCAAACTGCTGCTTCCAGATTATCGCATTTGTTTGTCCAGGAGCCGGTGGGGCCTGGGCAGGAGAGAACAGCTCTCAGTCACCCCCAGAGAGGTCCCCAGGAGGGCACAGCGTGAGCTCAGAGTTACCATGTGGTCCAGTTCCAAGAGAGGCCAGAATCCACATAGTCCGTGGGATTACCTGATATTTAAAGAGCCCTACAGCCCGAAACAAACTCGTGAGAGGCTGGATATGGCCAGGGCGGGGTTGGGCACTGGGCATAGCTGCTCCCATGGGCCACAGAACGGAGCAATGTAATTCTGGGAGAGCCTGAGTTATTCCCTGACTTTACTGTCCACGCTCATCAAAATAACCAGATAATCCAAACCAACATTCCATTTCAGACAGTACAGACCTGCTATTTGGTGATTTCTATGCCTACCATGTGAAACTGAGTGAAAAGGCATTTTGAAAATTTTGAGTCATTTGATAATATTATTAGGTCCCTAACTAGATCTACGTGTACATCACATGTGTGAGCCCTGTGTGGGCTCTCCGGTCTGACTGTGGGTTATGGGCTAAGGGGTTGGAACAGTCCAGACCCGAAGCCTGCATTGGACCCCGCGGGTTTGGAGAGCCAGCCTCGACCCTCATTGCCCAGCCTCCCTGTCCTGGCCTTGCATCAGCAGCCGGCTCACGTGGTCACTGGACCCTGCCAGCCACAGGGAGTTGGCAGTGGACAAAAAGACCCTGTCCCTGCCCCCACAGAGGCAGCAACTTAGAGGAGAGACAGTGCTGGGAGCAGAGCGGTGGGGTCTTGGGCTGTGAGCTGGGGGGCTGAAATGTGTCAGTGTTTGGACACATCCTTCATGTGCTGGGGTTATATGTTGATTTTCCATGTTGGTTTCCCAGCTTAGGCCTCCTCAAGCTAGATGGGTCCCAAGGCCAGGTCCCTGGACGTGGGGGGGAGGCAGTCAGTAGCAGCCACAACCCAGCAGTGGTGAGGGCAGGCCCCCGTCCCAATGGTGTCTGCAGGACACCATGCAGAACTCGGCAGGGGTGGGAGGGCTCACCGTACTTGGAGCCAACCAGGTGGCCTGACACATTCTCACAGTGCTGACAGAAGACACAAGGCTCCGGATTAGTGATAAAGGAGTTTATCACTCACAGCAAAAGCAGTGACCAGAAGGTCAGCATGTGTGCATAGGTTCCTAGAGCCCCATTCCCCAGGGGCCACGTGAGGAGGCCCAAGAGACGCCACATGGGCAGGGGGTCCGTGACAGGAGAGGGCAACTCTTTACAGCAGACAGCAAGCAACCTGCTCTCCCTCCTGGACGGCAACGTCACCTCACACCTCAAGGCTGTTCGTATAACGGCCCAGGTAACCAGCACCCAGGGCATTCTTGACGTGCCCAGCTGGGCAGAGACAATCTCAAGAGATCTATGCAGGAGCATCTCCCAACAAAATCCAGGTAAAGAAGCTTTGAGTTCCAGCCTCAGAACTGATGGTTCAGGGAGGCAGCCGTAGGGGATAGCTGTTTCCAACAGGAAATTCAAATACAGGTCACTTACTGCTTGGCAGCAAGTCCTGGGGACCTGCGTATGAGCAGCACCACCGTGTATGGCTGGCCTGGGAAGCAGGAGGCCGGGATGTGAGCTGATAGAATGGGGTTCTCTCCCCACCTTCCCCAAATTCTCCTCTGCCCCGTGAAAGGGGAGAGCATCAGAGCAGGGTCCTGCTGCTCGCCACCCCATCCCAAGGTGCCTTGCTTCACGCCGCCCTCCCCTGACACCTCTCCTCAGGAGGCCGATGGCAAAAGGGCTCGTCACCCCCTTTCCTTCTGCTCTAGGGTTCGGTCGCACCAAGTGAGGAAGCAGGTGTTTGTGCAGAGCCTTTACCAGGAAAATGTGAGAACAGCACTAAAATGACAGATTGCTGGGCTCCCTGGCTCTGCAGTGGTCAGCTCCTCGCATCCTCTGACAGAGTGATTTAACAACTCGCTAAGCCTAAGAAAAAATGGTATGGTGCAAAGGGTTCTTGTCCACAGAGATGCAACTGATTTCCACCCCGTGGAAGAGATCGTTGCAAACATGGTCTGTGCCCAGGGGGTGCATTCACTCCACGTTCCTGATTGCCCCTGCATGTGTCCATATAGAGATTTTCCTTTTAATCAGGCTTAACATCTTACTGGTTTCCCTGTTAATTAACAAGTTAAAATCTTTGACATGTTTTCATTTTATATTTGGATGAGTCATGATTTTACTTCCTTGAAAAGTATCTTTTAATACTTTTTTGTGTAAAAAGAACAGATTCTCACCTGGTAAATGCAGAAGAGATTATAAATGAAGGCCCAGTCCTTGTTCCTATGGGTGTTATGGAACATTTAGACCTTCAATATTTAAGAGCATCTGCCGGCTGCCTGCACAGGGCACATTGGGGATTTGAGGCCAGAGACCTGCCCCCTCCCCAGGAGCCTACAGTCCCCAGAAATGAAAGGAGGACTCTGGGATGTGTTATGATGGTGCTATCTGTTCAGGGGCCATAGGGCACTGGAGAAGGACACAGGGAGGTGATCCCAAGCTCAGCGTTGAAGGACAAGTAGGAATTAGCTTCAGGGTGGGAAGGAAGTGGATCAGGGTGGGACCAGCTGGTGGTAGAGCTGGTGGGACCCGCTCAGGAAAGGGCAGGAAAGGGGCTACATGGAGGAGGGGCAGGAAGCAGGAGACCCAGAGAAGGATGTGCCCCACGGCCGACAAGGCCATGAGCTGGTTGGAGGAGGAGGGTTATGGTGGGAAGTGGTGGGGTGCGCAGTAGGCATGGTGCTCGGCAGGAGGTTCTGCAGGTGGGGGTCCACAGGTGGGGGTTCTGTGGCTGCCAGGGCTGGGAGTCTCCCAGGGCTGGCTCCTGGTGTGGAACACTCAGGAGGCATGGCAGGTGTGCAGGGCAGGCATTGGCTCTGTTGGCCACAGCCAAGGCTGTGCCTCCCACCAAGTGTGGACTAGAACAAGGCAATGAGAAGTGGATGCTCACACAGGCACAGTGGCTGAGACATGCCCAGGGCCACTCGGCCAGGAAGTAGCAAAACCCAGAAACAGTCTGGTGTGGCCCCAAACCGCTGGCTTTGCTCCACATGCCTGGCCACTGCGTGAACATGCCCTCTCCCATGGGCCGGCATGGCTGTGGATAGAAGAACATTGCAATAGTGCCCCGAGCTTTGTTCTAGCTATAAAGGACTTGATGGGTGTCAGAGCCCGTGCAGCCCTCGCCTACGTGAGCTGCTGGGGACAGGTGCTGAGGCAGGCTGAGGGAGGCTCCTGGCTGACACCCTGCCAGGCCCCCGGCGGCTCCTGACTTTGTCAGTGACATCAGCAGCTTTCCATAAGGCCTCACTTGAAGTGCTGAAGTCACCCCGAAACCTCTGGCTTCCCTACTATTCCAAGTCCTATGAATTTAACTAAGCCCTTTCTCCCACAGATGACACCTTCCTATTAAAACTTAGGAGGAAGATGCCTAACTGGCCTCTCCTGGCCTTTCACGGGACACTGTCTGAGTCTTGGCCTCAGGGTGCTCAAGCACTGACACCCGTGCTGTGCATATACCTTCCACAGGCACCTGCCACCCACCTGTGAGTTATCCAGAACCTGGAGAGCAGATGGCTGAAATCATTCCAGAACCATTGCTGGTGGCAGGTGGAGGCCCTATTTTAAGTTTCCTTCTGCCTTTCCAACTTTGTGTCACTTCCTCTTGCCTCTTGCTCAGCCCTTGTCATCCTCAGGGTCCTAAACCGGGTTCCAGTGCACACAGTTCTGGGCAGACCTCACCTGGCCTACTGTGTGCCAGGCACCTCAGGGGACACCTGTGGGATCCACCACCATCCAGAAGTGCAGGGGAGTAAATGCCAACCAAGAGGTGACCCCAGATGACAAGACCAAGGGTAAAGGCTTCTCCCCTTTGCGCTCTGAGGGACACTTCTCCAGAGTGCTGGGAAGGTTCGTGGGGCCAGTTCCAGCTGCCCATAGTGGGGACCCCATCAACAGAGCACACTGGTCCTGGCTGCCTCTCCTTCCCTGCCTCACTCCCCTGCTCCCAGCTTCCTGGGAACAAAATCCCTCACTGCAAAGGCCCCGACTCAGGCTCTGCTCTCTGGGCACCCAGGCCAAGACAAATATTCTATGTGATACTCAAATGCTTGCATCAAATCCACTCCAGATGTTTGCTCAGCTGTTAATTGAATGCAAACTCTAATGGGAACCTCATTACTTCCTACAGCCAGTCCAGTGAATGAGTCCCGACTCTGGCTTCAGGTCAGTCATGTGTGCCAGGCTTTCATGAGATACTATTCTTAAAGTGCCTGGCACTTGGAAAATGCTTAGTTAATGGGATTCTCCTTCTCTCTCCACAGTTCCTGATAACCTGGTCCATATTAGAACAATGCAGATTGGCAGAACAATGGCTTCCATCCATTAGTTATTCCTCAAGAAACATTCATTGTGTGCTTTATGGGCAAGGTGCTGAGTGGGGTCTTGATTCTCCCTGTGCGCCGTATAGCGCTGTCCAATCGCTCCTTCACGGGACATGATTTCAGGTCTCTGTGGAACACCGGTGATCCTCCTTGTGACAGCACTTTGCCCCTATGCCCAGTAGGGGTGGGGTCACTCCCAGAGAGAATGGCTGAGCTGGGAGTCAGTGCTCCAAGGGAGAGCCGAGAGCCCTTGGAGGAGAAAGGAAAGATGGCACTACTGGGCTCTCCCCTCAAGGTGCTGTTCGGATTTCACAGTCACCCACGGGCCGACCCCTGCTTGTGGCTGTGGGGACAGCAATGGGGTCTGGGACACCCTGACCCTGTACCCAGTGGTCATCCATGTGGAGGGGATAAAAGAATGAGCCAGAGACCCTGCTGTGGCAACAGAATCTCAACAGCTCTGAATTCCAGGAACTTAAGGGAATGCTGAAAATGAATTGACGTGACCATGTCCACACCAAGCCCACGTCCTGTAGGTTACTTTGCTTAGAAAGTATGGTCTGCAACCCCTTGATGAGCCATTAAACCAACACAGCCAGTCCCAAGCCACCTTACAACGTGAGAAGAGACCAGACCAGCTCATGCCACACATCGTCAGGCAGCGCCCTTGAAAACATATTTACTATCCAGGGGCTCTGGCCCCACGGGCAGCCAGTCTCCTGCAGGCTGAGCACACTGTCTTCCCCAGCGCCCGGCAGCCCCTGGCCTCTCGGCAGGCCCACTGTCCTGGCAGGTCCCGCTGGAGCTCTGTTGGGGTTCACCCCACCAGGAAACCGGGAAAGCACGTTTGGAGGTCTTGCAGTGCAGGCTGCTGGGGACGCCCGGCTGGTGTCAGAGCTCGAACTCACCCTTCCCTGTCACACTCGAAGAAGACACATTATGAGTCTGGGGCCCAGCACCCAGACCTCACTCCATCTTTGCCCCCACACTGGCATCTTAAGAGCCTGTCGGGCAGTTTCTAAATTTGAAGGCCTTGGAATTGGCACCAACTCTTCTGAATACAACCGGTATCCACCAGTTAGTCTGCACAAGTAGGAACTACAAGAAAAATGTCATTTGGTGAGCCAGAAGCTGGAGTTTTCTGTGCCTTCCCTCACATGCCCGTGACTTTGTTCATATTTTCAGTCCACCCCAAGTCCTCCCTCTGTCCCTCTGGTGTGACCAGGGGTCAGTCCCTGGGGCCTGGTCTCTCTGCTGAGAATCTTCTCACCTGTGAAGAAGGGATTAATCTCAGGCCCTCACCCAGCCTCAACTCTGCATTTCTGAAGTGCCTCTTGGTGCTCTGAATGTTTGCAAAAGGCAGATGATAGCCAAATTCTTATTAGGGGAAAGGCAGTAAAAAGCAAGTTTCTGGCAGCAAGAGATGTATGGGAAGCAAGACAGGGCAGCCAAGCCCAGTTCTGATACCATGTGCTGTGGAGGCATGAGGCACCGCGTGTGACCCCTTACCTCTTCCTCCTGCCACCTACGGAGGAAGTGCCGGCTCTAAAGCCTACAGGTATCCTGGTAGCTACCATGAGACTTCTTACCAACTTGTTTAAAATAAACTATTCCTAATATGCCAACCTTTGGAGAACATTAGGTCCTTGGGAACAAATTCCCAGACTGCCTTTATCCCACTGCAAATAAGGCAGCATTTTTACTCATCTGACCTAAGAGTTTCAACCTGTACAACAGACTTTGCAAATACAGGTGCAGGTTTAGGAAAAATTACATTTGAAGTGATGCTTAAAAAATCTAAAGCAGAAGTTTGGCTTTGCTTTCACTGTTAGTTCGTAGAATGATCTGCACTTAATCTTAGTTTGGGGCAGTGAAGACTCTGCCCCGGCAGGGATGGCTGTAAACCTGGTCATTGATTTACATCCTTTGGGACAAACGCCAGGTGGGGACAATGTGGGTGCGCGCCGGCCCTGGTCTACTGGCTCCCGGCAGGACTCAGTGGGCCCCCAGGGGCAGTTCCCACCGGGAGGGGCAGAAGCTCTCAGGGGTCACAGAGCTGACAGGACACAGGCGGGTGAGGGTGCCGCCTCCGCTGCGCCGAGCTGGAGGGGCCACACGGGGGAAGGTGTTCTAAGGCGCCCACACTGGGCCCCGGAGTCCGGGGAGCCCTGCTCCTGCCGGGGACGCAGCAATGAGGCCGGAGGCTAGCAGGCGCAGCCAGACCCCCGCCCCTTCCTTGCTGGGGACAGCTCAGGTGTCCTGTCTCCCGCCCCCAGGCTTCCTTGTCCTCTGTCGGGCCCAACCGGCTGACACGTCACCTGCCTGCTTTCTTTTTTAAACAATGTTATGTGAAAGGTCATCCGGCCTGGATTTTAAGTTGTAACCAACGGTAGAGCGTGGGTCCTTTCTCACAAACCCCAGCTTCTCACAACCAAGTATTTTTCTGACGTTTCATTTCACGGAGGCCCTCGGCCGGATTCACCCCCTCAGGCGGGAGCAGGAGCGCTGGAGGCCCGAGGAGAGCGCGGAGAGCACACGGGGGACGCGGGAGCCGCCCCGGCCCCGAGGCCCAAGACGCCGCCCCCGGTGACCGGGGCCCAGCGCCTCGGCCCGGGCCCTCCCCCTCCCCCTCCCGTTCCCCTCCCGTCCCCCGCCTCCCTGCCCTCCCCACCGGCCCGCCCCCTGCCCTGCCGCCCCCGTCCTCCCCCCCTCCCTGGGCCCCCCCCCCGCCTGCCCCCTCCCCCTCCCCTCCCC